>NC_092231.1:30725008-30784573 GCF_036320965.1 Panulirus ornatus | reverse complement strand
AAACACATTCAACAAACCTTCAAAATACCCACTCCATCTCCTTCTCACATCACCACTACTTGTTATCACCTCCCCATTAGCCCCCTTCACTGAAATTCCCATTTGTTCCCTTGTTTTACGCACTTTATTTACCTCTTTCCAAAACGTCTTTTTATTCTCACTAAAACTTAAAGATACTCTCTCACCCCATCTCTCATTTGCCCTCTTTTTCACCTCTTGCACCTTTCTCTTGACCTCCTGCCTCTTTCTTTTATACATCTCCCACTCATTTGCATTATTTCCCTGCAAAAATCAGTCCAAATGCCTCTTTTTTCTCTTTCACTAATAATCTTACTTCTTCATCCCACCACTCACTACCCTTTCTAATCTACCTACCTCCCATGATTCTCATGCCACAAGCATCTTTTGCACAAGCCATCACTGCTTCCCTAAATACATCCCATTCCTCCCCTACTCCCCTTACCTCCTTTGTTCTCACCTTTTTCCATTCTGAACTCAGTCTCTCCTGGTACTTCCTCATACAAGTCTCCTTCCCAAGCTCACTTACTCTCACCACTCTCTTCACCCCAACATACACAGACATAAACACATATACACATGAACATAATTCATACTTGCTGCCTTTATTCATTCATATCGCCACCCCACCACATATGAAATGACACTAACCTCTCCCCGCACGAGGTAGTGCTACGAAAAGACAACAAAGGCAACATTTGTTCACACTCGCTCTCTAGCTGTCATGCATAATGCACAGAAACCACAGCTCCCTTTCCACAATTTCTTATTTTCCCTAAAATTTTCACACAACTATCCTCCAAAATCTTTACCTAATTTTTCTTTGCTTTCCTCTACCAGCTTCTTAACATTCCACTTACACATCTTATATTCTTCCCTCCTCCTCAGCTGAACTTTCACAAGCACATTCCTTCCGAGCAATCAACCAAATGCCTTATTCCTCTCTTTCACAGCATTTCTAATCTCATTCTTCCATCATGCATTTCCTTTTCATTCCTATATCTCATGGCCTTAGATCCAACTACTAATTCTCAAAACTTTAGCAGTCTTTCTCCAAACATCTTTAACACCTCAATTGCACATAACTCCATCCCTAAATTTACTGAACTTCCATTAAAACTTTCAATCACCATTCTTTCATAATCCTCCCTGCATTCTTTCTGATTCTTCTCGTTGCCAACACTTTTATTTCTCCATTTTTTCTTACACCATACCCCAACAAGAACTGCAAAATAATCAGTCTCCAAAGAATCCTCTCAAAACTCTAGCATCTAACACAACCTTTCTCAACCTTTCATGCACAGATATATACTCAGTCAAACCTTTCTGTTCTTGTTTTCTATCATTTCTCATCCATGCATACCTGTGGATCATCTTGTGCTGAAAAAAGGTTTGCAAGAAATAAATCTTTCTCTGCAGTGACATCCATAAGATAACTTCCATTCTTATCTTCTCCAGGCATTCCCCATTTACCAACTATCTTGCCAATTTCATCACATCTCACCTTTGCATTCACATCACCTATTACAAACACCTTTCTCTCCCTCTCAAAACCATTTATACAGTCATTCAAATTTATCCAAAAACACTTCATTTTATCCATCAATGCTTTGTAACACCCTCCAATACTTTTGGTGATAGCACAATTGCACATCCTCCTTTCCCTCTTCCCTGATAATTTTCGTTCATTCCCATCCATAACACTCCTCCTTCCACACCCTCCTATAACTTGGATTCATCATTTCCATTTCTACTCCATAAACCCCACCCAAGGATATGGGTTTCCCCAATTCACAGTACATCCAAATTATGGATTCTAAATTTCTCTATAAGCTCCCTCCTTTTTCTCTCACCAGTCATCCCATTTACATTTAATGCCATTATGCTCAATCACTCGTCCCTTTTACACCCTGGCATAAATAGCAGACTCCAGCACCACTTTTTAAACTTTTGTGTTTCATTCATGATGGGCCATAGGCTGACGTAAATCCAGTGCAATGTTTTCCCAGAGGCAGTGGGCCTCCCAAATTGTCTGAAAACTAAAACACCAGCACACCTTACATGTTTGTTTGTATTGAAAAACCTATTGTTTCCCTAATGGAGTTGTGCAAATCCCTGCCTTCTGCTCCACCTCAAAGGATGTTGTAACGAGGTCACCATGAGAAGGCTAGCAAGCATTTAGATACTCAAGAAAACTTGAGCATCTCCATGAGGTGCTGAAATTCACAATTTTCTCTAACTTATGAGCCCATGCTGAACTAGTAGCACCTCCTAACCTAAATGGTTACACTGCCACTAGGCAGCTTCCATATTATCCTTCTGACCATCTACTGCTTTCTCTAGTTCACCACCTCCACCTCATACTCCTTCCCTGTGGGTATCATCCATATAATACCTATGCATCTATGATGCCTGTTCCCAACTGGAACTCCCTTAAGGGGGTGGCTATAGCAATAGGGTCTCTATAACTAGTGAATTCCAGTGCCGCCTCTTAGCCTTTAATGCCTCCCCCTTAGAGGCTCCTACTTCATGTTCCTCCTAACTAATTCTACCTAATGCTCCTACCTAATGTTCGTAACTACTACTACCCCGTAAATGTTTCTACCAAACCAATTTTACATATCTCTTTTCTCTATTACTAGCATTCCAACTTCATCATCCTACCATTTCTCATTACACATCTCTTTTCTCTATTACTAGCATTCCAACCTCATCATCCTACCATTTCTCATATGTCCATAACCCACATAAATTCAATCACTTTATCCACATATAAGCAATACTTCCCTACATACCACACACTTCTTTCACCACCCTTGCGTCATTTACTCTCACCTTATGCCATTCTTCTCTATCTATCCCAGTACCTCTGCACACAGGTCTCTCTTCCAAACGAACTCACTTTCACCACTTCTTTCCAACACATAAATTCCCCTTTCCCTAAAATCACTGAAAGCTATACCCTTGCCTGCACCAAGAAATGAGCAGACATTCCCCTTGCTGGCCCTCTCAGCAAGTTCACAAACAACATCCTCTCCTATTCATGCCTGTCATCTACCTCTTAATCCAATACTGCCCCACATCAATCATGATAAATCTCTCCATGCTGCTTCTTTGAAAAGGTGAAGTACTTATATATTAATCATTCCAGAACATTTTATTTATTTATTTATTTAGCTTTGTCGCTGTTTCCCATGTTAGCGAGATAGCTCAAGGAAACAAATGAAAGAATGGCCCACCCCACCTACATATGTATATACATACACGTCCACACATGCACATATACATACCTATACATCTCGACATATACATATATATACACAGACAGACATATACATATATACACATGTACATAATTCATACTATCTGCCTTTATTTATTCCCATCACCACCCCGCCACACAAAAAATATCACACACACACACACAAACCCCCCCACCCATTGTGCGCGAGGTAGCACTAGGAAAAGACAACAAAGGCCACATTCGTTCACACTCAGTCTCTAGCTGTCATGTATAATGCACCAAAACCACAGCTCCTTTTCCACATCCAGGCCCCACACGACTTTCCATGGTTTACCCCACACACTTCACACGCCCTGGTTCAATCTATTGACAGCATGTTGACCCCGGTATACCACATCGTTCCAATTCACTCTATTCCTTGCACGCCTTTCACCCTCCTGCACGTTCAGGCCCAGATCACTCAAAATCTTTTTCACTCCATCTTTCCACCTCCAATTTGGTCTCCCACTTCTCCTCATTCCCTCCACCTCTGACACATATATCCTCTTGGTCAATCTTCCCACACTCATTCTCTCCATGTGACCAAACCATTTCAAAACACCCTCTTCTGCTCTCTCAACCACACTCTTTTCATTACCACATATCTCTCTTTCCAACACATATAACATTCTCGGAACCACTATTCCTTCAAACATACCCATTTTCACTTTCAGAGATAATGTTCTCGACTTCCACACATTCTTCAACACTCCCAGAACTTTCATCCCCTCCCCCACCCTATGATTCAATTCCGCTTCCATGATTCCATCCGCTGCCAGATCCACTCCAAGATATCTAAAACACTTCAATTCCTCCAGTTTTTCTCCATTCAAACTTACCTCCCAGTAGACTTGTCCCTCAACCCTACTGTACCTGATAACCTTGCTCTTATTCACATTTACTCTCAGCTTTCTTCTTTCACACACTTTACCAAACTCAGACACCACCTTCTGCAGTTTCTCACACAAATAAGCCACCAGTGCTGTATCATCAGCGAACAACAACTGACTCACTTCCAAAGCTCTCTCATCCACAACAGACTGCATACTTGCCCCTCTTTCCAAAACTCTTGCATTCACCTCCCTAACAACCCCATCCACAAACAAATTAAACAACCATGGAGACATCACACACCCCTGCCATAAACCAACATTCACTGAGAACCAATCACTTTCCTCTCTTCCTACATGTACACATGCCTTACATCCTCGATAAAAGCTTTTCACTGCTTCTAACAACTTGCCCCCCCCAATCCATATATTCTTAATACCTTCCACAGAGCATCTCTATCAACTCTATCATATGCCTTCTCCGGATCCATAAATGCTACATACAAATCCATTTGCTTTTCTAAGTATTTCTCACATACATTCTTCAAAGCAAACACCTGAACTTATTTATCTAAATCTTTTTAAATTGGTGTGTATGAACTTCTTTCTGTCCATTTATTTATCACATACAGATCTTCCTGCATTGTTTCTCTTTCAGTTCCTTTCATTCAACTAGCTCTGGTATCGTATGTAATGCACCTCGTTCTAATTTCTTTTACTTCTATTTATTTATTTATATATTTTGCTTTGTCACTGTCTCCCGCGTTAGCGAGGTAGCGCAAGGAAACAGACGAAAGAATGGCCCAACCAACCCACATACACATGTATATACATACACGACCACACACGCAAATATACATACCTATACATCTCAATGTACACATATATATACACATAAAGACATATACATATATACACAAGTACATAATTCCTCGAAGGCTCAGATTGGGGTGCCTAAATGTGTGTGGATGTAACCAAGATGTGAAAAAAGGAGAGATAGGTAGTATGTTTGAGGAAAGGAACCTGGATGTTTTGGCTCTGAGTGAAACGAAGCTCAAGGGTAAAGGGGAAGAGTGGTTTGGGAATGTCTTGGGAGTAAAGTCAGGGGTTAGTGAGAGGACAAGAGCAAGGGAAGGAGTAGCAGTACTCCTGAAACAGGAGTTGTGGAAGTATGTGATAGAATGTAAGAAAGTAAATTCTCGATTAATATGGGTAAAACTGAAAGTTGATGGAGAGAGATGGGTGATTATTGGTGAATATGCACCTGGGCATGAGAAGAAAGATCATGAGAGGCAAGTGTTTTGGGAGCAGCTGAATGAGTGTGTTAGTGGTTTTGATGCACGAGACCGGGTTATAGTGATGGGTGATTTGAATGCAAAGGTGAGTAATGTGGCAGTTGAGAGAATAATTGGTATACATGGGGTGTTCAGTGTTGTAAATGGAAATGGTGAAGAGCTTGTAGATTTATGTGCTGAAAAAGGACTGATGATTGGGAATACCTGGTTTAAAAAGCGAGATATACATAAGTATACTTATGTAAGTAGGAGAGATGGCCAGAGAGCGTTATTGGATTACGTGTTAATTGACAGGTGCGCGAAAGAGAGACTTTTGGATGTTAATGTGCTGAGAGGTGCAACTGGAGGGATGTCTGATCATTATCTTGTGGAGGCTAAGGTGAAGATTTGTATAGGTTTCCAGAAAAGAAGAGTGAATGTTGGGGTGAAGAGGGTGGTGAGAGTAAGTGAGCTTGAGAAGGAGACTTGTGTGAGGAAGTACCAGGAGAGACTGAGTACAGAATGGAAAAAGGTGAGAACAATGGAAGTAAGGGGAGTGGGGGAGGAATGGGATGTATTTAGGGAATCAGTGATGGATTGCGCAAAAGATGCCTGTGGCATGAGAAGAGTGGGAGGTGGGTTGATTAGAAAGGGTAGTGAGTGGTGGGATGAAGTAAGAGTATTAGTGAAAGAGAAGAGAGAGGCATTTGGACGATTTTTGCAGGGAAAAAATGCAATTGAGTGGGAGACGTATAAAAGAAAGAGACAGGAGGTCAAGAGAAAGGTGCAAGAGGTGAAAAAAAGGGTAAATGAGAGTTGGGGTGAGAGAGTATCATTAAATTTTAGGGAGAATAAAAAGATGTTCTGGAAGGAGGTAAATAAAGTGCGTAAGACAAGGGAGCAAATGGGAACTTCAGTGAAGGGCGCAAATGGGGAGGTGATAACAAGTAGTGGTGATGTGAGAAGGAGATGGAGTGAGTATTTTGAAGGTTTGTTGAATGTGTTTGATGATAGAGTGGCAGATATAGGGTGTTTTGGTCGAGGTGGTGTGCAAAGTGCGAGGGTTAGGGAAAATGATTTGGTAAACAGAGAAGAGGTAGTAAAAGCTTTGTGGAAGATGAAAGCCGGCAAGGCAGCAGGTTTGGATGGTATTGCAGTGGAATTTATTAAAAAAGGGGGTGACTGTATTGTTGACTGGTTGGTAAGGTTATTTAATGTATGTATGACTCATGGTGAGGTGCCTGAGGATTGGCGGAATGCGTGCATAGTGCCATTGTACAAAGGCAAAGGGGATAAGAGTGAGTGCTCAAATTACAGAGGTATAAGTTTGTTGAGTATTCCTGGCAAATTGTATGGGAGGGTATTGATTGAGAGGGTGAAGGCATGTACAGAGCATCAGATTGGGGAAGAGCAGTGTGGTTTCAGAAGTGGTAGAGGATGTGTGGATCAGGTATTTGCTTTGAAGAATGTATGTGAGAAATACTTAGAAAAGCAAATGGATTTGTATGTAGCATTTATGGATCTGGAGAAGGCATATGATAAAGTTGATAGAGATGCTCTGTGGAAGGTATTAAGAATATATGGTGTGGGAGGCAAGTCGTTAGAAGCAGTGAAAAGTTTTTATCGAGGATGTAAGGCATGTGTACGTGTAGGAAGAGAGGAAAGTGATTGATTCTCAGTGAATGTAGGTTTGCGGCAGGGGTGTGTGATGTCTCCATGGTTGTTTAATTTGTTTATGGATGGGGTTGTTAGGGAGGTGAATGCAAGAGTTTTGGAAAGAGGGGCAAGGATGAAGTCTGTTTGGGATGAGAGAGCTTGGGAAGTGAGTCAGTTGTTGTTCGCTGATGATACAGCGCTGGTGGCTGATTCATGTGAGAAACTGCAGAAGCTGGTGACTGAGTTTGGTAAAGTGTGTGAAAGAAGAAAGTTAAGAGTAAATGTGAATAAGAGCAAGGTTATTAGGTACAGTAGGGTTGAGGGTCAAGTCAATTGGGAGGTGAGTTTGAATGGAGAAAAACTGGAGGAAGTGAAGTGTTTTAGATATCTGGGAGTGGATCTGGTAGCGGATGGAAACATGGAAGCGGAAGTGGATCATAGGGTGGGGGAGGGGGCGAAAATTCTGGCAGCCTTGAAGAATGTATGGAAGTCGAGAACATTATCTCGGAAAGCAAAAATGGGTATGTTTGAAGGAATAGTGGTTCCAACAATGTTGTATGGTTGTGAGGCGTGGACTATGGATAGAGTTGTGCGCAGGAGGATGGATGTGCTGGAAATGAGATGTTTGAGGACAATGTGTGGTGTGAGGTGGTTTGATCGAGTAAGCAACGTAAGGGTAAGAGATGTGTGGAAATAAAAAGAGCGTGGTTGAGAGAGCAGAAGAGGGTGTTTTGAAATGGTTTGGTCACATGGAGAGAATGAGTGAGGAAAGACTGACCAAGAGGATATATGTGTCGGAGGTGGAGGGAACGAGGAGAAGAGGGAGACCAAATTGGAGATGGAAAGATGGAGTGAAAAAGATTTTGTGTGATCGGGGCCTGAACATGCAGGAGGGTGAAAGGAGGGCAAGGAATAGATTGAATTGGAGTGATGTGGTATACCGGGGTTGACGTGCTGATCACTCAAAATCTTTTTCATTCCATCTTTCCACCTCCAATTTGGTCTCCCACTTCTCCTGGTTCCCTCCACCTCTGACACATATATCCTCTTGGTCAATCTTTCCTCATTCATTCTCTCCATGTGACAAAACCATTTCAAAACACTTCTGCTCTCTCAACCACACTCTATTTATTTCCACACATCTCTCTCACCCTTACATTACTTACTCGATCAAACCACCTCACATCACATATTGTCCCCAAACATCTCATTTCCAGCACATCCACCCTCCTGCACACAACTCTATCCATAGCCCACGCCTCGCAACCATACAACATTGTTGGAACCACTATTCCTTCAAACATACCCATTTTTGCTTTCCGAGATAATGTTCTCGACTTCCACACATTCTTCAACACTCCCAGAATTTTCGCCCCCTCCCCCACCCTATGATTCACTTCCACTTCAATGGTTCCATCCGCTGCCAGATCCACTCCCAGATATCTAAAACACTTTACTGCCTCCAGTTTTTCTCCATTCAAACTTACCTCCCAATTGACTTGACCCTCAACCCTACTGTACCTAATAACCAGCTCTTATTCACATTTACTCTCACCTTTCTTCTTTCACACACTTTACCAAACTCAGTCACCAGCTTATGCAGTTTCTCACATGAATCAGCCACCAGCGCTGTATCATCAGCGAACAACAACTGACTCACTTCCCAAGCTCTCTCATTCACAACAGACTGCATACTTGCCCCTCTTTCCAAAACTCTTGCATTCACCTCCCTAACAACCCCATCCATAAACAAATTAAACAACCATGGACACATCACACACCCCTGCTGCAAACCTACATTCACTGAGAACCAATCACTTTCCTCTCTTCCTACACGTACACATACCTTACATCCTTGATAAAAACTTTTCACTGTTTCTAACAACTTGCCTCCCACACCATATATTCTAATACCTTCCACAGAGCATCCCTATCAACTCTATCATATGCCTTCTCCAGATCCATAAATGCTACATACAAATCCATTTGCTTTTCTAAGTATTTCTCACATACATTCTTCAAGGCGAACACCTGATCCACACATCCTCTACCACTTCTGAAACAACACTGCTCTTCCCCAATCTGATGCTCTGTACATGCCTTCACCCTCTCAATCAATACCCTACCATATAATTTACCAATAATACTCAACAAACTTATACCTCTGTAATTTGAGCACTCACTCTTATCCCCTTTGCCTTTGTACAATGGCACTATGCAAGCATTCCGCCAATCCTCAGGCACCTCACCATGAGTCATACATACATTAAACAACCTTACCAACCAGTCAACAATACAGTCACCCCCTTTTTTAATAAATTCCACTGCAATACCATCCAAACCTGCTGCCTTGCCGGCTTTCATCTTCCGCAATGCTTTTACTACCTCTTCTCTGCTTACCAAATCATTTTCCCTAACCCTCTCACTTTGCACACCACCTCGACCAAAACACCTTATATCTGCCACTCTATCATCAAACACATTCAACAAACCTTCAAAATACTCACGCCATCTCCTTCTCACATCACCACTACTAGTTATCACCACCCCATTAGCCCCCTTCACTGATGTTCCCATTTGCTCCCTTGTGTTATGCACTTTATTTACCTCCTTCCAAAACATCTTTTTATTCTCCCTAAAATTTAATGATACTCTCTCACCCCAACTCTAATTTGCCCTCTTTTTCACCTCTTGCACCTTTCTTTTGACCTCCTGCCTCTTTCTTTTATACATCTCCCACTCATTTGCATTTTTTCCCTGCAAAAATCGTCTTTTACTTCTCTTCTTTCTTTCAAACTGTTCGCCATTTCCCGCATTAGCGAGGTAGCGTTAAGAACAGAGGACTGGGCCTTTGAGGGAATACCCTCACCTGGCCCAATTCTCTGTTCCTTCTTTTGGAAAATTAAAAAAAAAAAAAACGAGAGGGGAGGATTTCCAGCCCCCCGCTCCCTCCCCTTTTAGTCGCCTTTTACGACACGCAGGGAATACGTGGGAAGTATTCTCTGTCCCCTATCCCTATTATTTTTTTTCATTATACTTATTCACTGTCTCCCATGTTTGTGAGGTAGTGCAAGAAAACAGACGAAAAGATGGCACAACCCACCCAAATACACATGTATATACATAAACACCCAAATATATATACCTATACATTTCAAAGTATACATACATATTGGAAAGGATCACAATTTTGCGCGTGATCAAGATATTCCTATGAGTCCATGGGGAAAATGAAACATGATAAGTTCCAAAGTGCACTTTTGTGTAATAATCACATCATCAGGGGAGATGCAAGAGAGAAATATAAATCAGTTGATATACATCTAAGAGACGAAGCTAGGACACCATTTGGTAAACATGTTTACCAAATGGTGTTTTAGCTTCATCTCTTCGATGTATATCAAATGACTTATATTTCTCTTTTAAGTCTCCCCTGATGATGTGATTATTACACGAAAGTGCACTTGGGAACTTATCGTGTTTCATTTTCCTCATGAACTCATAAGAATACAAACATATACATGCACAGACATAACATATATACACATGTACACACTCATACCGCTATCCATATCCATTCCCGTCGCCACCCCACCACACATGAAACGGCGCTCCCCTCCCCCTATGCATGCATGAGGTAGCACCAGGAAAAGACAAAAAAGGCCACATTCGTTCATACTCAGTCTCTAGCTGTCATGTGTAATGCACCGAAACCACAGCCCCCTTTCCATATATAGGCCCCACAAAACTTTCCATGGTTCACCCCAGATGCTTCACATGCCCTCGTTCACTCCACTGGTAGCACGTCCACCCCGGTATATAACATCATTCCAATTCACTCTATTCCTTGCAAGTTCACCCTCCTGTATGTTCAGGCCTCAATCGCTCAAAATCTTTTTCACCCCATCCTTCCACCTCCAATCTGGTCTCCCACTTCTCATTCCCTCCACCTCTGACACATATATCCTTTTTGTCAATCTTTTCTCACTCATTCTCTCCATGTGGCCAAACTATTTCAATACACCCTCTTCTGCTCTCTCAACCACACTCTTCTTATTACCACATATCTCTCTTGCCCTTTCATTAATCAATTGATCAAACTAAGTCACACCACATATTGTCCTCAAACATCTCATTTCCAACACATCCACTCTCCCCTGCACAACCCTATCTATAGCCCATGCCTCGCAACCATATAACATTATCAGAACCACTATTCCTTCAAATATACACACTTTTGCTCTCCAAGATAACATTCTCACCTTCCACACATTCTTCAACGCTCCCATTACCTTCGCCCCCTCCCTGACCCTGAGACTCACTTCAGCTTCCATGGTTCCATCCACTGCTAGATCCACTCCAAGACATCTAAAACACTTCACTTCCTCCAGTTTTTCTCCATTCAAACTTACCTCCCAATTAACTTGTCCCTCAACCCTACTGTACCTAAAAACCTTGCTCTTATTCACATTTACTCTCAGCTTTCTTCTTTCACACACTTTACCAAACTCAGTCATCAGCTTCTGCAGTTTCTCACCTGAATCAGCTACTAGCTCTGTATCATCAGCGAACAACAATGACTCACTTCCCATGTCCTCTCATCCACAATAGACTGCATACTTGCTCCTCTCTCCAAAACTCTTGCATTCATTTTCCTAACAACCCCATCCATAAACAAATCAAACAACCATGGAGACATCCCACACTCTTGCCGCAAACTGACATTCACTGGGAACCAATCACTTTCCTCTCTTCCTACTCGTACACATGCCTTACATCTTTGATAAGAACTTTTCACTCCTTCAAGCAACTTACCTCCCACACCATATACTCTTAATATCTTCCACAAAGCATCTCTATCAACTCTTATCATATGCCTTCTCCAGATACATAAATGCTACATACAAATCCATTAGTTTTTCTAAGTATTTCTCACATACATTCTTTAAAGCAAACACCTGATCCACACATCCTCTACCACTTCTGAAACCACACAACTCTTCCCCATCTTGATGCTCTGTACATGTCTATACCCTCTCAATCAATACTCTCCCATAAGATTTCCCAAAAATACTCAAACTTATGTCACTGTAATTTGAACACTCACCTTTATCCCTTTTGCCTTTGTACAATGGCACTATGCATGCATGCCATCAATCTTCAGGCACTTCACCATGGACCATACATACACTGAATATCCTTACCAACCAGTCAACAACACAGTTACAACCTTTTTTATTAAATTCCACTGCAATATCATCCAAACCCGCCACCTTTCCAGCTTCCATCTTTCACAAAGCTTTCACTACCTCTTCTCTGTTTACTTTGCACATCATCTTGACCAAAACACCTTATATCTGTCACTCTATCATCAAACACATTCAACAAACCTTCAAAATATTCCCTCTATCTCCTTCTCACTTCACCACTACTTGTTATTACCTCTCCATTAGCCCCCTTCACCAATGTTCCCATTTGTTCTCTTGTCTTACACATCTTATTTACCTCCTTCCAAAACACCTTTTTATTCTCCCTGAAATCTAATGATACTCTCTCACCCAAACTTTCATTTACCCTCTTTGTCACCTCTTGCACCTTTCTCTTCACCTCCTGCCTCCTTGTTTCCTACATCTCCCAATCCTTCGCACTACTTCCCTGCAAAAATCGTCCAAACACCTCTCTCTTCTTTCACTAACAATCTTACTTCTTCATCCCACAACTCACTACCCTCTCTAATCTGCCCATCTCCCACCTTCCTTATGCCACAGGCATCTTTTGCACAAACCATCACTGCTTCCCTAAATACATCCCATTCCTCCCGCACTCCCCTTACGTCCTTTGCTCTCACCTTTTTCCATTCTGCACTCAATCTCTCTTGGTACCTCCTCACACAAGTCTCCATTCCAAGCTCACTTACTCTCACCACTCTCTTCACCCCAACATTCTCTCTTCTTTTCTGAAAACCTCTACAAATCTTCACCTTCGCCTCCACAAGATAATGATCAGACATCCCTCCAGTTGACCCTCTCAGCACATCAACATCCAAAAGTCTCTCTTTCACGCGCCTATCAATTAACACATAATCCAATAACGCTCTCTGGCCATCTCTCCTACTTACATACGGATCCTTATGTATATCTCTCTTTAAACCAGGTATTCCCAATAACCAGTCCTTTTTCAGCACGTAAATCTACAAACTTTTAGACATTCATATCAAATTTTATCATGACTACTTTTGATGACAATGCCATTCCCTTTGGCATAACTGATAAAACAACCTCTGCATCACACAGAATTTAATTATCACTCATTTATACTATCCTTTTGTTAGAAATAGCTTAATTTGATATATCTTCCTAGCTCATCTTTTACATTTTGTTTCTCTTATCTTGAAATGTTCAAATGTGACTTGCAATAACTATCTACCAACCCATATCCCTGCAACACAACAAAATGACATATACAAGATACAGTAAGAAATAAGTCACCTACTGTCTAGCTCTAAATGTCAAAAATAAATAATATGCAAGATACAGTAAGAAGTATGTCACCCACTGTTTAGCTCTAAATGCATAAAATAACTAATATACAAGATACAATAAGAAATAAGTCACCCACAGTCTAGCTCTAAATGTATAAAATAACTAATAATCAAGATACGCTAAGAAATGTCACCCACTGTCTAGCTCTAAATGTATAAAATAACTAATATACAAGATACAGTAAGAAATAAGTCACCCATGTTCTAGCTCTAAATGTATAAAATAACTAACAAATTTAAAGATAATGTAATGAATATTAAATGCAGTACCAACTGTCTTTCTTAAGACAATAGAGTTCACATCATTGAACTCCCATCCTAAATTTCCTTTTGAAGCATAATTTCTTACAGTCATTTCCTATTATTTTATAAAAAAGCAATGATCTAATACATAAACAAGAAGTGTTACTGTATTCTAGTTATACAAAACCTTTTTTTCTTCTCGTTCTCGCCATTCACAGAGTTCTTTGGAGGCAAGTTCTTCTGATGTCATCCTAACTAGATTTGCAGGAGAAATGGTTCCATTCAAAATTTTCCGGAACAATCCACTATTTTTTGTATCTTTTGCGTTAAAAAGGATACTTCTATAGCGAGATTTGTATTTAAATCCAACATCCTGTAAAGAAAGAAAGCTATTGAAATACATATATAATTTTTTTCATACATAATCGCTATTTCCGGTAGAAGCAAGGTAGCATCAAGAACAAAGAACTCAGCCTTAGAGGTAATATCCTCACTTGGACCCCTTCTCTGTTCCTTCTTTAGGAAAATTAAAAACGGAAGGAAGATTCCTCGCCCCCGTTCCCTCCCGTTTAGTTTAGTCACTTATAACATGCAGGGAATACATGGGAAATTTTCTTTCTACCCTGTATCCAGGGATGTGATTATTACACGAAAGTGCACTTGGGAACTTATGGTGTTTCATTTTCTGTGTATATATGTGTGTGTATATATATATATATATATATATATATATTTTTATTTTTTTTTATTATACTTTGTCGCTGTCTCCCACGTTTGCGAGGTAGCGCAAGGAAACAGACGAACGAAATGGCCCAACCCCCCCCCATACACATGTATATACATACGTCCACACACGCAAATATACATACCTACACAGCTTTCCATGGTTTACCCCAGACGCTTCACATGCCTTGATTCAATCCACTGACAGCACGTCAACCCCGGTATACCACATCGCTCCAATTCACTCTATTCCTTGCCCTCCTTTCACCCTCCTGCATGTTCAGGCCCCGATCACACAAAATCTTTTTCACTCCATCTTTCCACCTCCAATTCGGTCTCCCTCTTCTCCTCGTTCCCTCCACCTCCGACATATATATCCTCTTGGTCAATCTTTCCTCACTCATTCTCTCCATGTGCCCAAACCACTTCAAAACACCCTCTTCTGCTCTCTCAACCACGCTCTTTTTATTTCCACACATCTCTCTTACCCTTACGTTACTTACTCGATCAAACCACCTCACACCACACATTGTCCTCAAACATCTCATTTCCAGCACATCCATCCTCCTGCGCACAACTCTATCCATAGTCCACGCCTCGCAATCCATACAACATTGTTGGAACCACTATTCCTTCAAACATACCCATTTTTGCTTTCCGAGATAATGTTCTCGACTTCCACACATTCTTCAAGGCTCCCAGAATTTTCGCCCCCTCCCCCACCCTATGATCCACTTCCGCTTCCATGGTTCCATCCACTGCCAGATCCACTCCCAGATATCTAAAACACTTCACTTCCTCCAGTTTTTCTCCATTCAAACTCACCTCCCAATTGACTTGACCCTCAATCCTACTGTACCTAATAACCTTGCTCTTATTCACATTTACTCTTAACTTTCTTCTTTCACACACTTTACCAAACTCAGTCACCAGCTTCTGCAGTTTCTCACATGAATCAGCCGCCAGCGCTGTATCATCAGCGAACAACAACTGACTCACTTCCCAAGCTCTCTCATCCCCAACAGACTTCATACTTGCCCCTCTTTCCAAAACTCTTGCATTCACCTCCCTAATAACCCCATCCATAAACAAATTAAACAACCATGGAGACATCACACACCCCTGCCGCAAAAATACATTCACTGAGAACCAATCACTTTCCTCTCTTCCTACACGTACACATGCCTTACATCCTCGATAAAAACTTTTCACTGCTTCTAACAACTTGCCTCCCACACCATATATTCTTAATACCTTCCACAGAGCATCTCTATCAACTCTATCATATGCCTTCTCCAGATCCATAAATGCTACATACAAATCCATTTGCTTTTCTAGGTATTTCTCACATACATTCTTCAAAGCAAACACCTGATCCACACATCCTCTACCACTTCTGAAACCACACTGCTCTTCCCCAATCTGATGCTCTGTACATGTCTTCACCCTCTCAATCAATACCCTCCCATATAATTTACCAGGAATACTCAACAAACTTATACCTCTGTAATTTGAGCACTCACTCTTATCCCCTTTGCCTTTGTACAATGGCACTATGCACGCATTCCGCCAATCCTCAGGCACCTCACCATGAGTCATACATACATTAAATAACCTTACCAACCAGTCAACAATACAGTCACCCCCTATTTTAATAAATTCCACTGCAATACCATCCAAACCTGTTGCCTTGCCGGCTTTCATCTTCCGCAAAGCTTTTACTACCTCTTCTCTGTTTACCAAATCATTTTCCCTAACCCTCTCACTTTGCACACCACCTCGACCAAAACACCCTATATCTGCCACTCTATCATCAAACACATTCAACAAACCTTCAAAATACTCACTCCATCTCCTTCTCACATCACCACTACTTGTTATCACCTCCCCATTTGCGCCCTTCACTGAAGTTCCCATTTGCTCCCTTGTCTTACGTACTTTATTTACCTCCTTCCAGAACATCTTTTTATTCTCCCTAAAATTTAATGATACTCTCTCACCCCAACTCTCATTTGCCCTTTTTTTCACCTCTTGCACCTTTCTCTTGACCTCCTGTCTCTTTCTTTTATACGTCTCCCACTCAACTGCATTTTTTCCCTGCAAAAATCGTCCAAATGCCTCTCTCTTCTCTTTCACTAATACTCTTACTTATTCATCCCACCACTCACTACCCTTTCTAATCAACCCACCTCCCACTCTTCTCATGCCATAAGCATCTTTTGCGCAATCCATCACTGATTCCCTAAATACATCCCATTCCTCCCCCACTCCCCTTACTTCCATTGTTCTCACCTTTTTCCATTCTGTACTCAGTCTCTCCTGGTACTTCCTCACACAAGTCTCCTTCCCAAGCTCACTTACTCTCACCACCCTCTTCACCCCAACATTCACTCTTCTTTTCTGAAAACCCATACAAATCTTCACCTTAACCTCCACAAGATAATGATCAGACATCCGTCCAGTTGCACCTCTCAGCACATTAACATCCAAAAGTTTCTCTTTCGCGCGCCTGTCAATTAACACGTAATCCAATAACGCTCTCTGGCCATCTCTCCTACTTACACATGTATACTTATGTACTCTCTTCCTACACGAACACATGCCTTACATCCTCGATAAAAACTTTTCACTGCTTCTAATAACTTGCCTCCCACACCATATATTCTTAATAACTTCCACAGAGCATCTCTATCAACTCTATCATATGCCTTCTCCAGATATATATATATATATATATATATATATATATATATATATATATATATATATATATATATATATATATATATATATATTTTCTTTTTTTGCTTTGTCGCTGTCTCCCGCGCCTGCGAGGTAGCGCAAGGAAACAGACGAAAGAAATGGCCAAACCCACCCCCATCCACATGCATACACATACAAGTCCACACACGCAAATATACATACCTACACAGCTTTCCATGGTTTACCCCAGACGCTTCACATGCCCTGAATCAATCCACTGACAGCACGTCGACCCCGGTATACCACAACGTTCCAATTCACTCTATTCCTTGCCCTCCTTTCACCCTCCTGCATGTTCAGGCCCCGATCACACAAAATCTTTTTCACTCCGTCTTTCCACCTCCAATTTGGTCTCCCACTTCTTCTCGTTCCCTTCACCTCTGACACATATATCCTCTTGGACAACCTTTCCTAACTCATTCTCTCCATGTGACCAAACCATTTCTCTCCTATCCCTGGGGATAGGAGAGAAAGAATACTTCCCATGCATTCCTCACGTGTCGTAGAAGGCAACTAACGGGGACGGGAGCGGGAAGCCAGAAACCCTCCCCTCCTTGTACTCTGACTTTCGAAAAGGGAAAACAGAAGGAGTCATGTGGTGAGTGCTCATCCTCCTCGAAGGCTCAGATTGGGGTGTCTAAATGTGTGTGGATGTAACCAAGATGTGAAAAAAGGAGAGATAGGTAGTATGTTTGAGGAAAGGAACCTGGACGTTTTGGCTCTGAGTGAAACGAAGCACATGGGTAAAGGGGAAGAGTGGTTTGGGAATGTCTTGGGAGTAAAGTCAGGGGTTAGCGAGAGGACAAAAGCAAGGGAAGGAGTAGCACTACTCCTGAAACAGGAGTTGTGGGAGTATGTGATAGAGTGTAAGAAAGTAAATTCTAGATTGATATGGGTAAAACTGATAGTTGATGGAGAGAGATGGGTGATTATTGGTGCATATGCACCTGGGCATGAGAAGAAAGATCATAAGAGGCAAGTGTTTTGGGAGCAGCTGAATGAGCGTGTTAGTGGTTTTGATGCACAAGACCGGGTTATCGTGATGGGTGCTTTGAATGCAAAGGTGAGTAATGTGGCAGTTGAGGGAATAATTGGTATACATGGGGTGTTCAGTGTTGTAAATGGAAATGGTGAAGAGCTTCTACATTTATGAGCTGAAAAAGGACTGGTGATTGGGAATACCTGGTTTAAAAAGCGAGATATACATAAGTATACGTATGTAAATAGGAGAGATGGCCAGAGAGCATTATTGGATTGCGTGTTAATTGATAGGCACGCGAAAGAGAGACTTTTGGATGTTAATGTGCTGAGAGGTGCAACTGGAGGGATGTCTGATCATTATCTTGTATGTCTGATCATTATCTTGTGGAGGCGAAGGTGAAGATTTGTAGAGGTTTTCAGAAAAGAAGAGAGAATGTTGGGGTTAAGAGAGTGGTAAGAGTAAGTGAGCTTGGGAAGGAGACTTGTGTGAGGAAGCACCAGGAGAGACTGAGTACAGAATGGAAAAAGGTGAGAACAAAGGACGTAAGGGGAGTGGGGGAGGAATGGGATGTATTTAGGGAAGCAGCGATGGCTTTCACAAAAGATGCTTGTGGCATGAGAAGCGTGGGAGGTGGGTTGATTAGAAAGGGTAGTGAGTGGTGGGATGAAGAGGTAAGATTAGTAGTGAAAGAGAAGAGAGGCATTTGGATGATTTTTGCAGGGAGAAAATGCAAATGACTGGGAGATGTATAAAAGAAAGAGGCAGGAGGTCAAGAGAAAGGTGCAAGAGGTGAAAAAGAGGGCAAATGAGAGTTGGGGTGAGAGAGTATCATTAAATTTTCGGGAGAATAAAAAGATGTTTTGGAAGGAGGTAAATAAAGTGCGTAAGACAAGGGAACAAATGGGAACTTCAGTGAAGGGGGCTAATGGGGAGGTGATAACAAGTAGTGGTGATGTGAGAAGGAGATGAAGTGACTATTTTGAAGGTTTGTTGAATGTGTTTGATGACAGATTGGCAGATATAGGGTGTTTTGGTCGAGGTGGTGTGCAAAGTGAGAGGGTTAGAAAAAATGATTTAGTAAACAGAGAAGAGGTAGTAAAAGCTTTGTGGAAGATGAAAGCCGGCAAGGCAGTGGGTTTCGATGGTATTTCAGTGGAATTTATTAAAAAAGGGGGTGACTGTATTGTTGACTGGTTGGTAAGGTTATCTAATGTATGTATGAGTCATAGTGAGGTGCCTGAGGATTGGCGGAATGTTTGCATAGTGCCATCGTACAAAGGCAAAGGGGATAAGAGTGAGTGCTCAAATTACAGAGGTATAAGTTTGTTGAGTATTCTTGGGAAATTATATGAGAGGGTATTGATTGAGAGGGTGAAGGCAAAGGCATGTACAGAGCATCAGATTGGGGAAGAGCAGTGTGGTTTCAGAAGTGGTAGAGGATGTGTGGATCAGGTGTTTGCTTTGAAGAATGTATGTGAGAAGTACTTAGAAAAGCAAATGGATTTGTATGTAGCATTTAAGGATCTGGAGAAGGCATATGATAAGAGTTGATAGAGATGCTCTGTGGAAGGTATTAAGAATATATGGTGTGGGAGGCAAGTTGTTGGAAGCAGTGAAAAGCTTTTATCGAGGATGTAAGGCATGTGTACGTGTAGGAAGAGAGGAAAGTGATTGGTTCTCAGTGAATGTAGGTTTGCGGCAGGGGTGTGTGATGTCTCCATGGTTGTTTAATTTGTTTATGGATTGGGTTGTTAGGGAGGTGAATGCAAGAGTTTTGGAAAGAGGGGCAAGTATGCAGTCTGTTGTGGATGAGAGAGCTTGGGAAGTGAGTCAGTTGTTGTTCGCTGATGATACAGCGCTGGTGGCTGATTCATGTGAGAAACTGCAGAAGCTGGTGACTGAGTTTGGTAAAGTGTGTGAAAGAAGAAAGTTAAGAGCAAATGTGAATAAGAGCAAGGTTATTAGGTACAGTAAGGTTGAGAGTCAAGTCAATTGGGAGGTAAGTTTGAATGGAGAAAAACTTGAGAAAGTAAAGTGTTTTAGCTATCTGGGAGTGGATCTGGCAGCGGAAGGAACCATGGAAGTGGAAGTGAATCATAGGGTGGGGAAGGGGGAGAAAATTCTGGGAGCCTTGAAGAATGTGTGGAAGTCGAGAACATTATCTCGGAAACAAAAATGGGTATGTTTGAAGGAATAGCGGTTCCAACAATGTTGTATGGTTGCGAGGCATGGGCTATGGATAGAGTTGTCCGCAGGAGGGTGGATGTGCTGGAAATGAGATGGTTGAGGACAATATGTGGCGTGAGATGGTTTGATCGAGTCAGTAATAATAGGGAAGAGAGATGTGTGGAAATAAAAAGAGTGTGGTTAAGAGAGCAGAAGAGGGTGTTTTGAAATGGTTTGGTCACATGGAGAGAATGAGTGAGGAAAGATTGACCAAGAGGATATATGTGTCAGAGGTGGGGGGAACGAGGAGAAGTGGGAGACCCTATTGGAGGTGGAAAGATGAAGTGAAAAAGATTTTGAGTGATCGGGGCCTGAACATGCAGGAAGGTGAAAGGTGCGCAAGGAATGGAGTCAATTGGAACAATGTGGTATACCGAGGTCGACGTGCTGTCAATGGATTGAACCAGGGCATGTGAAGCGTCTGGGATAAATCATGGAAAGTTCTGTGGGGCCTGGATGTGGAAAGGGAGTTGTGGTTTCGGTGCATTATTACATGACAGCTAGAGACTGAGTGTGAACGAATGTGCCCTTTGTTGTCTTTTCCTAGTGCTACCTCGCACACATGAGGGGGGAGGGGGTTGTTATTCCATGTGTGGCGAGGTGGCGATGGGTACAAATAAAGGCAGACAGTATGAATTATGTGCATGTGTATATATGTATATGTCTGTGTGTGTATATATATGTGTACATTGAGATGTATAGGCATGTATATTTGTGTGTGTGGACGTGTATGTATATACATGTGTATGGGCGTGGGTTGGGCCATTCTTTCTTGTGTTTCCTTGCGCTACCTCGCTAACGCGGGAAACAGTGACAAAGCAAAATAGATGAAGGCAAGTAAGTATGAATATGTACATGTTCAGGCCCTGATCACTCAAAATCTTTTTTGCTCCATCTTTCCACCTCCAATTTGGTCTCCCACTTCTCCTCGTTCCCTCCACCTCCGACACATATATCCTCTTGGTCAATCTTTCCTCACTCATTCTCTCCATGTGCCCAAACCATTTCAAAACACTCTTCTACTCTCTCAACCATGATCTTTTTATTTCCACACATCTCTCTTACCCTTACATTACTTAGTCAGTCAAACCACCTCACAAAACATATTGTCCTCAAACAACTCATTTCCAGCACATCCACGCTCCTGCGCAAAACTCTATCCATATATATATATATATATTTTTTTTGCTTTGATGCTGTCTCCCGCGTTTGCGAGGTAGTGCAAGGAGACAGACGAAAGAAATGGCCCAACTCACCCCCATACACATATATATACATACACGTCCCCACACGCAAATATACATACCTACACAGCTTTCCATGGTTTACCCCAGATGCTTCAAGCATCATGCCCTGATTCAATCCACTGACAGCACGTCAGCCCCAGTATACCACATCGATCCAATTCACTGTATTCCTTGCCCTCCTTTCACCCTCCTGCATGTTCAGGCCCCCATCGCACAAAATCTTTTTCACTCCATCTTTCCACCTCCAATTTGGTCTCCCACTTCTCCTCGTTCCCTCCACCTCCGACACATATATCCTCTTGGTCAATCTTTCCTCACTCATTCTCTCCATGTGCCCAAACCATTTCAAAACACCCTCTTCTGCTCTCTCAACCACACTCTTTTTATTTCCACACATCTCTCATACCCTTATGTTACTTACTCGATCAAACCACCTCACACCACACATTGTCCTCAAACATCTCATTTTCAGCACATACACCCTCCTGCGCACAACTCTATCCATAGCCCACGCCTCGCAACCATACAACATTGTTGGAACCACTATTCCTTCAAACATACCCATTTTTGCTTTCCGAGATAATGTTCTCAACTTCCACACATTCTTTAAGGCTCCCAGGATTTTCGCCCCCTCCCCCACCCTATGATCCACTTCCGCTTCCATGGTTCCATCCATTGCCAGATCCACTCCCAGATATCTAAAACACTTTACTTCCTCCAGTTTTTCTCCATTCAAACTTACCTCCCAATTGACTTGACCCTCAACCCTACTGTACCTAATAACCTTGCTCTTATTCACATTAACTCTTAACTTTCTTTCACACACTTTACCAAACTCAGTCACCAGCTTCTGCAGTTTCTCACATGAATCAGCCACCAGTGATGTATCATCAGCGAACAACAAATGACTCACTTCCCAAGCTCTCTCATCCACAACAGACTTCATACTTGCCCCTCTTTCCAAAACTCTTGTATTCGGCTCCATAACAACCCCATCCATAAACAAATCAAACATATATATATATATATATATATATATATATATATATATATATATATATTCTTTTTTGCTTTGTCGCTGTATCCCGCGTTTGCGAGGTAGCGCAAGGAAACAGACGAAAGAAATGGCCCAACCCACCCCCATACACATGTATATACATACACGTCCACACACGCAAATATACATACCTACACAGCTTTCCATGGTTTACCCAAGACGCTTCACATGCCCCAATTCAATCCACTGACAGGACGTCAACCCCGGTATACCACATCGATCCAATTCACTCTATTCCTTGCCCTCCTTTCACCCTCCTGCATGTTCAGGCCCCGATCAGACAAAATCTTTTTCACTCCATCTTTCCCCCTCCAATTTGGTCTCCCTCTTCTCCTCGTTCCCTCCACCTCCGACACATATATCCTCTTGGTCAATCTTTCCTCACTCATTCTCTCCATGTGCCCAAACCATTTCAAAACACCCTCTTCTGCTCTCTCAACCACGCTCTTTTTATTTCCACACATCTCTCTTACCCTTACGTTACTTACTCGATCAAACCACCTCACACCACACATTGTCCTCAAACATCTCATTTCCAGCACATCCATCCTCCTGCGCACAACTCTATCCATAGCCCACGCCTTGCAACCATACAACATTGTTGGAACCATTATTCCTTCAAACATACCCATTTTTGCTTTCCGACATAATGTTCTCGACTTCCACACATTCTTCAACACTCCCAGAATTTTCGCCCCCTCCCCCACCCTATGATCCACTTCCGCTTCCATGGTTCCATCCGCTGCCAGATCCACTCCCAGATATCTAAGACACTTCACTTCCTCCAGTTTTTCTCCATTCAAACTCACCTCCCAATTGACTTGACCCTCAACCCTACTGTACCTAATAACCTTGCTCTTATTCACATTTACTCTTAACTTTCTTCTTTCACACACTTTACCAAACTCAGTCACCAGCTTCTGCAGTTTCTCACATGAATCAGCCAACAGCGCTGTATCATCAGCGAACAACAACTGACTCACTTCCCAAGCTCTCTCATCCCCAACAGACTTCATACTTGCCCCTCTTTCCAAAACTCTTGCATTCACCTCCCTAACAACCCAATCCATAAACAAATTAAACAACCATGGAGACATCACACACCCCTGCCGCAAACCTACATTCACTGAGAACCAATCACTTTCCTCTCTTCCTACACGTACACATGCCTTACATCCTCGATAAAAACTTTTCACTGCTTCTAACAACTTGCCTCCCACACCATATATTCTTAATACCTTCCACAGAGCATCTCTATCAACTCTATCATATGCCTTCTCCAGATCCATAAATGCTACATACAAATCCATTTGTTTTTCTAAGTATTTCTTACATACATTCTTCAAAGCAAACACCTGATCCACACATCCTCTACCACTTCTGAAACCACACTGCTCTTCCCCAATCTGATGCTCTGTACATGCCTTCACCCTCTCAATCAATACCCTCCCATATAATTTACCAGGAATACTCAACAAACTTATACCTCTGTATCCCCTTTGCCTTTGTACAATGGCACTATGCACGCATTCCGCCAATCCTCAGGCACCTCACCATGAGTCATACATACATTAAATAACCTTACCAACCAGTCAACAATACAGTCACCCCCTTTTTTAATAAATTCCACTGCAATATCATCCAAACCTGCTGCCTTGCCGGCTTTCATCTTCCGCAAAGCTTTTACTACCTCTTCTCTGTTTACCAAATCATTTTCCCTAACCCTCTCACTTTGCACACCACCTCGACCAAAACACCCTATATCTGCCACTCTATCATCAAACACATTCAACAAACCTATACAAACTTATACCTCTGTAATTTGAGCACTCACTCTTATCCCCTTTGCCTTTGTACAGTGGCACTATGCAAGCATTCCACCAATCCTTAGGCACCTCACCATGAGTCATACATACATTAAATAACCTTACCAACCAGTCAACAATACAGTCACACCCTTTTTTAATAGATTCCACTGCAATACCATGCAAACCTGCTGCCTTGCTGGCTTTCATCTTCCGAAAAGCTTTTACTACCTCTTCTCTGTTTACCAAATCATTTTCCCTAACCCTCTCACTTTGCACACCACCTCGACCAAAACACCATATATCTGCCATTCTATCATCAAACACATTCAACAAACCTTCAAAATAGTCACTCCATCTCCTTCTCACATCACCACTACTTGTTATCACCTCCCCATTTACGCCCTTCACTGAAGATCCCATTTGCTCCCTTGTCTTATGCACTTTATTTACCTCCTTCCAGAACATCTTTTTATTCTCCCTAAAATTTAATGATACTCTCTCACCCTAACTCTCATTTGCCCTTGTTTTCACCTCTTGCACCTTTCTCTTGACCTCCTGCCTCTTTCTTTTATACATCTCCCACTCAATTGCATTTTTTCCCTGCAAAAATCGTCCAAATGCCTCTCTCTTCTCTTTCACTAATACTCTTACTTCTTCATCCCACCACTCACTACCCTTTCTAATCTGCCCACCTCCCATGCTTCTGATGCCACAAGCATCTTTTGCGCAAGCCATCACTTCTTCCCTAAATACATCCCATTCCTCCCCCACTCCCCTTACTTCCATTGTTCTCACCTTTGTCCATTCTGTACTCAGTCTCTCCTGGTACTTCCTCACACAAGTCTCCTTCCCAAGCTCACTTACTCTCACCACCCTCTTCACCCCAACATTCACTCTTCTTTTCTGAAAACCCATACAAATCTTCACCTTAGCCTCCACAAGATAGTGATCAGACATCCCTCCAGTTGCACCTCTCAGCACATTAACATTTAAAAGTCTCTCTTTCGCGCGCCTGTCTATTAACACGTAATCCAATAATGCTCTCTGGCCATCTCTCCTACTTACATACGTATACTTATGTATATCTCGCTTTTTAAACCAGGTATTCCCAATCACCAGCACTTTTTCAGCACATAAATCTACAAGCTCTTCACCATTTCCATTTACAACACTGAACACCCCATGTATACCAATTATTCCCTCAACTGCCACATTACTCACCTTTACATTGAAGTCACCCATCACTATAACCCGGTCTCGTGCATCAAAACCACTAACACACTCATTCAGCTACTCCCAAAACACTTGCCTCTCATGATCTTTCTTCTCATGCCCAGATGCATATGCACCAATAATCACCCATCTCTCTCCATCAACTTTCAGTTTTACTCATATTAATCGAGAATTTACTTTCTTACATTCTATCACATACTCCCACAACTCCTGTTTCAGGAGTACTGCTACTCCTTCCCTTGCTCTTGTCCTCTCACTAACCCCTGACTTTACTCCCAAGACATTCCCAAACCACTCTTCCCCTTTACAATTGAGCTTCGTTTCACTCAGAGCCAAAACATCCAGGTTCCTTTCCTCAAACATACTACCTATCTCTCCTTTTTTCACATCTTGGTTACATCCACACACATTTAGACACCCTAATCTGAGTCTATATATATATATATATATATATATTGAAGGCATGTACAGAGCATCAGACTGGGGAAGAGCAGTTTGGTTTCAGAAGTGGTAGAGGATGTGTGGATCAGGTGTTTGCTTTCAAGAATGTATGTGAGAAATACTTAGAAAAGCAAATGGATTTGTATGTAGCATTTATGGATCTGGAGAAGGCATATGATAGAGTTGATATAGATGCTCTGTGGAAGGTATTAAAAATATATGGTGTGGAAGGCAAGTTGTTAGAAGCAGTGAAAATTTTTCTCAAGGATGTAAGGCATGTGTACGTGTATGAAGAGAGGAAAGTAATTGGTTTTCAGTGAATGCAGGTTTGCTGCAGGGGTGTGTGATGTCTCCATGGTTGTTTAATTTGTTTATGGATAGGTTTGTTAGGGAGGTGAATGCCAGAGTTGTGCTATTTCATGTGTGGTGGGGTAGTGATGGGAATGAACGAAGGCAGCAAGTATTAATATTTATGTATATGTAGAAATGTATAGGTATGTATATGTGTGTGAGTGGGAGTGTATGTATATACGTGTGTATGTGGGTGGGTAGGTTCCATTCTTTCGCCTGTTTCTCTGCACTACCTCACTAATGCGGGAGACAGCAACAAAGTATAATAAAAGAAATAAATAAAATATCAAATGGTTTTCTATGTGAAGAACTTGCTTAAAAGTATTCTCAAAAACTTATCAACATGACTACTCATCTATCATGTGTGATGCACCGTAACCACAGCTACATATCCACATCCAGGCCCCACAAAACTTTCCATGGTTTACCCCAGATGCTTCACATGCCCTGGTTCAGTCCACTGACAGCACGTCAACCCCAGTATACTACATCATTCCAATTCACTCTACTCCTTGCACACCTTTCACCCTCCTGTACATTCAGGCCCTGATAGCTCAAAATCTTTTTCACTCCATCTTTCCACCTCCAATTCGGTCTCCCACTTCTCTATGTTTCCTCCACCAATGACACATATATCCTCTTTGTCAATCTTTCTCACTCATTCTCTTCATATGTCCAAACCACTTCAACATAACCTCACCTACTCTCTCAACCACACTCTTTTTTATCACCACACATCTCCCTTACCCTTTCATTACTTAGGAGAGGTACTACACAAAGACAGAAGAACTAAAAATACAACAAATTGGTTTTGTTGTTACCAAGAAAACAAATTATTGACAACCTTTCCATACAACAGACTTAACCCTTTTCATAATCTGATGCAGGAATTTTAATATAAACTTCTTTCAGCATGTCCTTATTTTGTGAATCATGATGGTGCCAGAAGAGAAAGGACTTACTGTATGTAATATAATAACATTTCACTTTAAAACAAAACTTAATGAATCACCTACCTTCCCAAAATAAAGATAAAGTTCATTCTCAATCTCTGTAGCAAGAATTTTTATATCATCTTCACTCAGCTTATCAAATTCCTTTTTTGCATCTTGACAGCGCTTGATGAGACAGTCTGCAAGGGTTTTTCTGATATTACTTCTTACTTCTTCTGGATCTGGCTTCTTTTTCTCTGCAGATGTTGGCTTATTCTGATTCTGGAAATAATGTATTTTCATGAGAAACTTCAATTCAAGGTTTTACATACATCAGCTGAAAAGTCAGAGCTAGATTTATTAGTATATGGGTCAGATGTCCCCTGCCACAAAATAATTTCAGAAAAGTTTCTATTCTACAAAATATTTTTCCAAAGCTGGTCTTTAATCTGATGTCCTAGAGTATGGAAACTCGCATGGTTCAGAAAAAAAATGTCCTTGTTCAGCAAAACTTTTTTTTTTTTTTTTTTTTTTTTATACTATCCGCCATTTCCCGCGACAGCGAGGTAGCGTTAAGAACAGAGGACTGGGCCTTTGAGGAAATATCCTCACCTGGCCCTCTTCTCTGTTCCTTCTTTTGGAAAATTAAAAAAAAAAGAAAAAAAACTGACACTAGTGTCAAGTGCTGTGTTTGTTTGAATACTCAATGGTTAGCCAGTGTACCTAGTGAATGCTATCAGTATGCAGGTATCTCAATTCATGCAATAATTACATTCTTGAAAATTGTTGGGATAAATAAAAAAAAAAATGTGGAAATCACACAACGTAAATAATAGACATTAAGGGTTTTGTTATCAATAAATCAGTGCCAAATATTACGACATTCAAAAACTACCATATACACATACTAAGAAATATAAAATATTTTAATGCACATAATGTCCAATGATATCATTCATTTCACTTGATCGCCATTTCCTGCATCAGCGAGGCAGTGCCAGGAAAGATGAACAGCCCATCTACTCATATACACATATATATATATACATAAATGCATAAACATACTATGAATTTCCATAAATAAAGGCAGAAAATAACAAAACTATAAAACTTATGTTTACTATTCCTGATCCTGAATTGCTTGCTGGTGTTAAATGAAAGGGAGGAGGTGAGTGGAGGAGTAACTGGGAAAAGGAGTTGTATAGGTCAAATGATGTAGTTGGCAAAGGTGGTGGTGATGGTCAAATGGGTTCAGCTATTATGTCATTAGATGTTGAAGGCTGGTCCTCCTAATGACAGTCCTCTTCCCTCAAAAATAAATCTTGTGTGTTGAGTTTAGCCTTCACAGTCTTCTCTATATGGATTTCTTTCCAGCACCCAATGCCAACAAGGACATTTCAGGCCACTATGCTCTGTGTTTGCATCATCCTTGTTATGTATAGTGAGAGCAAGGTCAAAGTAGTAAAAAGTTTCAGCTAACCTCTTGCTAGTGTGAGAACACACTTGCTTGACCTCCCCTTCTTCTACCACAACCTCCACCTGGTGTTCCTTCTCCACTTGAAGATCTTCACTCAAGAGCTCTTCCTTATGTGATTCTAGCAATTCTTCCACATCATCCTATTCAACCTCGTCAGAGCATATTTTTTCTTACCATTTCCACAATGAGGGTATGCCTTCTTGATATGTCAATGTTGACATCAAAACCCTAGAAGCCATGAACAAACTGAGGACAAAGCATCCACAAAACATTTCGTTCATGCAAACACATGTGATCTTCCAGGCCTCACCAAAATCATGATGACATCCCTAATGGTGAAAGACTTCCAGAATTCCTTCATTCATTTGGTCATTCTCTGTAGCCTTCACAAGCTTTGCAAATGTTCTCCGTACATATGCCTTTAAAGTACATCATCCAATGGTCCACTGGGTGAATTAAAGATGGGACTGTTAGGGAGAAGAAAGACTACTTTGACATTCTCACTAAGATCCTGCATTGGAGGTCGATGCCCAGGGGCATTACTGATAAGAAAGAGAATCTTGAAACATATATTCTCCTTTGAACATTATTCCTTCAGCTCTAAAAGGAGCTTTGCAGCAAAACAATAACAGAAAACATTACCTGTTATCCATCCCTTTAGATTAGAATGACAATAGACAGGCAAAAACTGCTTTGAGTATCCCTTAAGAGCCCTGGAATTTTCTGAATGGTAGACCATTAATGGTTTAAGCATGCTATCACCTTCAGTGTTGCCCCCCACAAGCAGTGTTAGATGATTCAAGGCAGCTTTGAATCCTGATGCATTCTTCTCGTCATGGGAAAATTACATTCTTGGAGACATCCACTTCCAAAATAATTTGCTCTGGTCCACATTAAAAATCTACTTGGATCTGGATGATGGTCTTCAGGTTTCCCAGAAAATTTTCTATCGCAACACCACCAGCAGAAGCAGTCTTACCAGTCAACTTGATGTGGTAATTGTAGTGTTTTCTAGAATTTGCAAACCAATCAGAACTTGCTTGAAATTCACAGTCTCTTCTTCAGCAAACAAATCATCATTTACACTCTGGTGCCTCTGCTTGCATAACAAGCATGCTAGCAAGAACATTTTCATAAGTGAGGTGTTTAATCCATGAGCTCAACATTCAATCAATTTCTTCCAAAATCAAATTTCAGGAATATGAGGTCTGAGATGCACTGATCAAAATTCCACCTTTTGGCACTATCCCTGATCTTCTCTGCACTGTCACAAATAGTCCATACAATAGATTCACAAAGTTCAATGGCACACTTAATATCAGCTGTTCATTCACCTCTCTCTTAACATTTGAACATATCCATTTTAAACTCACTGGTGATGGCCTTATGCTTCTTACACCCCAAGAGAACAAATGGGAACACTGGTGCAGGGAAAAATGGGGAGGTAATAACTAGTAGTGATGAAGTGAGGATATGGAGTGAGTATTTTGAAGGCCTCCTGAATGTGTTTGATGATACAGTGGCAGATATCTGTGTTTGGTAGGGGTGGTGTGCGAAGTGGTAGGGTTAGGGAGAATGGTTTAGTGAACAGAGAAGAGGTAGTGAAAGCTTTGCGGACGATGAAAGCTGGCAAGGCAGCAGGTTTGGATGGTATTGCAGTGGAACTCACTAAAAAAGGGGGTGACTGTGTTGTTGATTGGTTGGTAAGGATATTCAATGTATGTATGGATCATGGTGAAGTGCCTGAGGATTGGCAGAATGCATGCACAGTGCCATTGTACAAAGGCAAGGGGGGATAAAGGTGAAGTGTTCAAATTACCGAGGCATAAGTGTGTTGAGTATTCCTGGGAAATTATATGGGAGGGTATTGATTGAGAGGGTGAAGGCATGTACAGAGCATCAAACTGGGGAAGAGCAGCGTGGTTTCAGAAGTGGTAAAGGATGTGGGAATGAATATAAGAAATACTTAGAAAAGCAAATGGATTTGTATGTAGCATTTATGGATCTGGAGAAGTCATATGATAGGGTTGATAGAGGTGCTTTGTGGTAAGTTTTAAGAGTATATGGTGTGGGAGGTAAGCTGCTAGAAGCAGTGAAAAGTTTTTATTGAGGATGTAAGGCACGTGTACGAGTAGGGAGAGAGGAAAGTGATTGGTTCCCAGTGAATGTTGGTTTGTGGCAGGGGTGCATGATGTCTCCATGGATTGTTTAATTTATTTATGAATGGAGTGGTTAGGGAGGTGAATGCAAGAGTTCTGGAGAGAGGGCAAGTATGAAGTCTGTTGTGGATGAGAGGACTTGGGAAGTGAGTCAGTTGTTGTTCGCTGATGATACAGAGCTGGTAGCTGATTCAGGTGAGAAACTGCAGAAGTGGTGACTGAGTTTGGTAAAGTGTGTGAAAGAAGAAAGTTTAGAGTAATGTGAATAGGAGCAAAGTTATCAAGTTCAATAGGGTTGAGGGGCAAGTTAATTGGAGGTAAGTCTGAATGGAGAAAAACTGGAGGAAGTGAAGTATTTTAGATATGTGGTAGTCGACTTAGCTGCAGCTGAGACCATGGCAGAAGAAGTGAGTCACAGGGTGAGGGAGGAGGCGAAGGTTCTGGGAACGTTGAAGAATGTGTGGAAAGCAAGAATGTTATTTCAGAGCAAGAATGGGTATATTTGAAGGGATAGCGGTTCCAACAATGTTATAAGGCATGGGCTATAGATAGGGGTGTGCAAAGAAGGGTGGATGTGTTGGAAAGGAGACGTTTGAGGACAATATGTGGTGCGAGGTGGTTTAAGCGAGTAAGTAATGAAAGGGTAAGAGGGATGTGTGGCAATAAAAAAAAGTGGTTGACAGAGCAGAAGAGGGTGCATTGAAATGGTTTGGACACAGGGAGAGAATGAGTGAGGAAGATTGACAAAGAAGATATGTGTCTATGAGGTGGAGTGAAAAAGAAGTGGGAGACCAAATTGGAGGTGGAAGGATGGAGTGAAAAAGATTTTGAGTGAGTGGGGTCTGAACATACACAAGAGTGAAAGGCATGCAAGGAGTGAATAGGAATGATGTGGTATACCGGGGTGGACATGCTGTCAATGGATTGAACCAGGGCATGTAAAGTGTCTGGGGTAAACAATGGAAAGTTTTGTGGGGCCTGGATGTGGAAAAGGAGCTGTGGTTTGGGTGCATAACACATGAGAGCTAGAGACTGAGTGTGAACAAATGTGGCCTTTTTGTCTTTCCCTTGCGTGTGTGTGTGTGTGTGTGCTATTTCATGTAAGGCAGAGTGGTGACAGGCATGGATGAAGACAGCAAGTATGAATATGTACAAGTGTGTATATGTATATGTCTGTGTATATGTATAGGTATGAATATGTGCATGTGTGGGAGTTTATGTATATACATGTGTATGTGGGTGGGCCATTCTTTTGTATGTTTTCTTGCGCTACCTCGCTGATGCGGGAGATGGTGATTAAGTATAATAGACACAAATTCATGTTCATGCTACAATTAGGGTTCATGAAATCTACTAAAAAAATGTAACAGAATAATATATAAAATAATTATTAAGAATAAGAAACTAATTTAAACTAGCATCCTGTTGCTTTGACATCTACCATTCCCAAAGATTTTGAATCCCTCCTCAGTTCCTATATCCTTAGACATTACTGAATCCTACAGTATGGTTTCTGTAAAGCAAAATCCACTGATAATATTCTTTCATATCTTAAGAATGTCTGGTCATCATCCCTTAAGGAATTTGGGAAATCCGATGTAGTTGTCCTTGGCATATCCAAAGCTTTTGACAGGGCATGGCATCAGGGTCTCTATGCTCTCCTTTTCTGGCTTCCCTCCCTCACTTAGCAACCTTATACCAAGCTTCCTCTCTGGCCAATCTATCTCTGTGATTGTTGGCGGATCAGCCTCCCTCCCTCCTTTTCTCCATCAACAGCAGTGTCCCTCAAGGTTTTGTCCAGTCCCCTACACTTTTTCACCTCTTTATCAACAAATAACCAAGTGCACTCACACGCTGACAACACTGCATTCCTCCACATCCTTTAATTCTGTGCTATCTTCTCTCACTTCATCTGCATCTCAGCACAACTTCCCAAATAAACTCAGACCTGGACAGGATATTCCAGTGGAGTAAACAAAATCTGGTTGTCTAAAGCCTTCGAGACCCAGTTTCTACCAATGTATCTATCAAAAATTCCTCACAACTGTAATATCCACAATTTCTTGGAAAAAAAACACTTTACAGAAATAACTAAGTCTACCTCTAAGAAACTGGGAGTCCTGTTCAGATGTCCAAGTTTCTTTTTTCTGAACAGTCACTTCCTCTATACAATGGACCGAACTGGTCTTGTATGGAGTACTGCTTTCACACCTGGGGCAGTTCTGGCTATGCACCCTTACTTGGCAAGTTGATTCCAAAGTTGTTTAACATAACTTCTCCCAGGCTAACCTCAAAGCCTGACCTGCTTGCCCTAAGCTGCAATGTTAGTTCACTTTCCCTCTTCAATTAGTGTTACTTTGGTCTTTGTTACCAAGAGCTGGCTTGCTTGTGTGCCCCCACCACTAGTTAGACCAAGTAATACTCAGCAAGCTGCTGTGTCACATGATTACTGCATGGCCATTGGTAACTCAAGGGTGGGCCATTTTGATGATTGTTTCTTTCCCTACATCTTGAATCAAGCTTTGGAACTCTTTACTCTCTCATGTCTTTCCCAATAACTATGAGCTGGCACATTTTAAAAGACAGGTTTTTCACTTCCTCCAAAATTTGGAAATATTTCCTTCTGTCTCTTCTTTTTCCTTACATAATCCTCTCTATATTTCAATTACAGCCCAGCATCTGTGACTGGAACATCCAACGTGGAGAGAGAGAATGTTATTATATTATCAAAGAAGAAATCACTTCACAATGAGATCAGCAACAGCTGGCCACTGCTAAAATGTACGAAAATAATAAAAGAAAGAAAAGTGAATGTTATTATGAAATCAAATAAGTGGTTGATTATGAAATCAAATAAGTGGTTGCCTCCTTTCATGAGTTCAGCCATGGTCAACTACTGTAACTGTAGGTACACGGCTAAAGGAGAGACTTGTTTCTGTAGGGGTACATATGTACATTTATGTTACACTTACAGTTCAGGCATTTTACTGCAAAATGTAACAGAACAACATACCAAACAATTATTAAGACTAAAAAACTAAGAAAAAATTAAGAATTTTAGTGAAATAAAAAAAAAGTGAGGAAGAAAAGTGATCACTTCCTCATGATGCCAATTTCAGCGTTGGTCAGCAGTTATGACAGCATGTAATTTACTGAGAAAGATAATAAAACAAAAAGAATAAGAAACAAAGCAAATGTAAGAAATGCTAATAAATAATCAACTTTAGTTCTGCATCATTTAAGCTAGCAATACAGCATCAATTCAGCATGGTATATTTGCAGGGTCAAAATCAGAGCTTAAGTCTTTAACTTGACTGTATCCTTCCTCATCCAGACAAATTATGACATATTGAGACCTCACAACGGATTCTCAGAATAGGTCTCTCCCTGAAGACAAGTTCAATCATGCCAAATGTAAGTATGTTACACTTACTGTTCTCAAGATTTGCAATTAAATACAAGCTTGAGAAATGCGCTTTATTATAAAAAAAAAAAAAGAGGGGAGGGTGCTGAATATGGTGCTGGTACATCCATTACCTATGACTTTAACCAGGAGAAAAATCTTTAAATGCTATACTGAAAGTGACTACAACTGAGACATGCATTGTTCCAGGTATTTACTTACTGCACTGAATCAATAACAAAACAGAATATCAATATCATACAGCACAATACTGTAATAGAAAGAAAACTTATCCTACACTCACCATAAGCAGATACTGCACTGTACTTCTTACTGTCTAAGGACCACAGACTATGAAGCTGTCAGTCTCACATCAGCCTATCTCTACATACTCTATTACTAGATTATCATTGTATCAATTTGGATTAGGAATCTAATGGCTCAACTAGTTTTCTGTTTTACAGTACTGTATTTCCCTATACCTTAGTATTGTCAATTGTAACTCCATCCTTTATACTTTTTTCATTGAGGTGCTCGAGATGATGTATCATTTTATTTTCATTTTATTACATAAATATTTGTAAATCAACCACATATTTTGTCATAATTGTTATATTCTTTAAAACAAAAAGCTGTATTCCCTACGGAACACTTCGCCAGAATATACTTCGTATAATAATTCCTCACATGTCATAGAAGGCGACTAAAGGGGATGGGAGCGGTGGGCTGGAAACCCTCCCATCCTTGTATTTGAACTTTCTAAAAGGGGAAACAGAAGAAGGAGTCATGCAGGGAGTGCTCATCCTCCTCAAAGGCTCACACTGGGGTGTCTAAATGTGTGTGGATGTAACCAAGATGAGAAAAAAGGAGAGATAGGTAGGTGTTTGAGGAAAGGAACCTGGATGTTTTGGCTCTGAGTGAAACAAAGCTCAAGGGTAAAGGGGAAGAGTGGTTTGGGAATGTCTTGGGAGTAAAGTCAGGGGTTAGTGAGAGGACAAGAGCAAGGGAAGGAGTAGCACTACTCCTGAAATAGGAGTGGTGGGAGTATGTAATAGAGTGTAAGAAAGTAAACTCTAGATTGATATGGGTAAAACTGAAAGTTGATGGAGAGAGATGGGTGATTATTGGTGCATATGCACCTGGGCATGAGAAGAAAGATCATGAGAGGCAAGTGTTTTGGGACCAGTTGAGTGAGTGTATTAGTAGTTTTGATGCATGAGACCAGGTTATAGTGAAGGGTGATCTGAATGCAAAGGTGAGTAATGTGGCAGTTGAGGGAATAATTGGTGTACATGGGGTGTTCAGTGTTGTAAATGGAAATAGTGAAGAGCTTGTAGATTTATATGCTGAAAAAGGACTGGTGATTGGGAATACCTGGTTTAAAAAGAGAGATATACATAAGTATACGGATGTAAGTAGGAGAGATGGCCAGAGAGCGTTATTGGATTATGTGTTGATAGGCGTGTGAGAGATACTTTTGGATGTTAATTTGCTGATAGGTGCAACTGGAGGGATGTCTAATCATTATCTTGTGGAGGCAAAGGTGAAGATTTGTAGAGGTTTTCAGAAAAAAAGAGAGAATGTTGGGGTGAAGAGAGTGGCGAGAAAAGTGAGCTTGGGAAGGAGACTTGTGTGAGGAAGTACCAGGAGGGATTGAGTAGAGAAAGGAAAAAGGTGAGAACAAAGGATGTAAGGGGAGTGGGGGAGGAATGGGATGTATTTAGGGAAGCAGTGATGGCTTGCGCAAAAGATGCTTGTGGCATGAGAAGCGTGGGAGGTGGGCAGATTAGAAAGGGTAGTGAGTGGTGGGATGAAGAAGTAAGATTAGCAGCGAAAGAGAAGAGAGAGGCATTTGGACGATTTTTGCAGGGAAATAATGCAAATGAGTGGGAGATGTATAAAAGAAAGAGACAGAGGTCAAGAGAAAGGTGCAAAAGGTGAATTTCAGGGAAAATGAAAAGATATATTGGAAGGAGGTAAATAAAGTGCTTAAGATAAGGGAACAAATGGGAACTTCAGTGAAGGGGGCTAATGGGGAAGTGATAACAAGTAGTGGTGATGTGAGAAGATGGAGTGAGTATTCTAAAGGTTTGTTGAATGTGTTTAATGATAGAGTGGCAGATATAGGGTGTTTTGGTCGACGTGGTGTGCAAAGTGAGAGGGTTAGGGAAAATGATTTGGTAAACAGAAAAGAGGTAGTAAAAGCTTTGCGGAAGATGAAATTCGGCAAGGCAGCGGGCTTGGATGGTACTGCAATGGAATTTATTAAAAAAGGGGTGACTGTATTGTTGACTGGTTGGTAAGGTTATCTAACGTATGTATGACTCATGGTGAGGTGCCTGAGGATTGGAGGAATGCTTGCATAGTGCCACTGTACAAAGGCAAGGGTTATGGATAAAAGTAAGTGCTCAAATTACAGAGGTATAAGTTTGTTGAGTATTCCTGGGAAATTATATGGGAGGGTATTGATTGAAAGGGTGAAGGCATGTACAGAGCATCAGATTGGGAAGGAGCAGTGTGGTTTCAGAAGTGGTAGAGGATGTGTGGATCAGGTGTTTGCTTTGAAGAATGTATGTGAGAAATACTTAGAAAAGCAAATGGATTTGTATGTAGCACTTATGGATCTGGAGAAGGCATATGATAGAGTTGATAGAGATGCTCTGTGGAAGGTATTAAGAATATATGGTGTGGGAGGCAAGTTGTTAGAAGCAGTGAAAAGTTTTTATCAAGGATGTAAGGCATGTGTACGTGTAGTTAGAGAGGAAAGTGATTGGTTCTCAGTGAATGTAGGTTTGCGGCAGGGGTGTGTGATGTCTCCATGGTTGTTTAATTTGTTTATAGATGGGGTTGTTAGGGAGGTGAATGCAAGAGTTTTGGAAAGAGGGGCAAGTATGAAGTCTGTTGTGGATGAGAGAGCTTGGGAAGTGAGTTAGTTGTTGTTCGCTGATGATACAGCGCTGGTGGCTGATTCATGTGAGAAACTGCAGAAGCTGGTGACTGAGTTTGGTAAAGTGTGTGAAAAAAGAAAGTTAAGAGTAAATGTGAATAAGAGCAAGGTTATTAGGTACAGTAGGGTTGAGGGTCAAGTCAATTGGGAGGTAAGTTTGAATGGAGAAAAACTGGAGGAAGTAAAGTGTTTTAGATATCTGGGAGTGGATCTGGCAGCGGATGGAACCATGGAAGCGGAAGTGAATCATAGGGTGGGGGAGGGGGCGAAAATCCTGGGAGCCTTGAAGAATGTGTGGAAGTCGAGAACATTATCTCGGAAAGCAAAAATGGGTATGTTTGAAGGAATAGTGGTTCCAACAATGTTGTATGGTTGCGAGGCGTGGGCTATGGATAGAGTTGTGCGCAGGAGGGTGAATGTGCTGGAAATGAGATGTTTGAGGACAATGTGTGGTGTGAGGTGGTTTGATCGAGTAAGTAATGTAAGGGTAAGAGAGATGTGTGGAAATAAAAAGAGCATGGTTGAGAGAGCAGAAGAGGGTGTTTTGAAATGGTTTGGGCACATGGAGAATGAGTGAGGAAAGATTGACCAAGAGGATATATGTGTCGGAGGTGGAGGGAACGAGGAGAAGTGGGAGACCAAATTGGAGGTGGAAAGATGAGTGAAAAGCTAACTAGTTTGAAATCAAAATTAATATTGATATTGTTTAGCTTGTTGACTAAATCTACATTGTTCATGAAAGTTGTTCATGAACAATGTAGCTTTAGTCAACATGCTAAACAAAATTAATATTAATTTTGATTTCAAACTAGTTAGCTTTGATGTTTCCTCACTTTTCACTAAAGTTCCAGTTGATGACCTTTTAGAATATTTATTTGATGTCTTGGATGATATTCAATTACCTGTTTCAAAGTCTAATTTCATTGAACTGATAAAATTGTGTATAAAAGACTGTGTATTTCGATTTAATGGAGATTATTATGCTCAAAAATTTGGAATGGCAATGGGTAACCCTCTTTCACCTGTACTAAGTAATCTTTATATGCAATTTTTTGAAACAAAATTACTAAAGGATATCTTACCTTCTAATGCAATTTGGTTTAGGTATGTAGATGATGTTCTTTGTGTTTGGCCAACAAATGAAAATTTACAAATATTTCTCCCCTTACTTAACAATTTAGTACATTCCATCAAATTTACTGTAGAAAATGAAAATAATGGTATGTTACCATTTTTAGATTGCATGATCCATAGACAAGGAAACAAGTTTAAGTTTAGCATATACAGAAAACCCACCAATGTATGCTCATATATCCATTATCACTCATCTCAACATGACAGAGTTAAATCATCATCATTTCAATCTATGTTCCTAAGGGCATTACGTATTTGCAGTCCAGAGTTTATTGATGATGAGTTTGAGAAGATATATTCCATTGGATCTAAGTTAAAGTACCCTAGATCTTTCATTGATAAATCCCTTAAGTTAGCAAAGAAATAATTTTATAGAGTTGAGCCCAAACCTCCCATTGACACCAAGAATCTTTTAGTTCTCCCTTTTAATAATAATTTCACTTTGCTTCCCATGTTGCTTAAATCCTTTAATCTAATGTAAATGTTGCCTTTAGCAACAATAATACTATAAAGAATATCTTAATCAGGAATTCACCAGAAAATTCTCTTGGTTGCATCTATAAAGTTCCTTGTGGAAACTGTGAGAAATATTATGTTGGTCAGACTGGTAAGGATCTTTCTGTTAGACTTAAGCAACATAAACATAGTATAAGAACGGGACAAGAATCAAATGCCTTGTTTAATCATGTTAAAAACTATGATCATTGTATTGACTGGAGTAATGCCATTTCAGTTGTTAACTCTAACTCTATTACCAAGAGAAATATCATTGAATCTTCTATCATTAAATACACAAAGAATTATAATCTTAATATTAGTGATGGTCTGTACAAATTAGATAACTTTATTGTTGATAAGATTTGTAAAATGATAAGTTTATGAACGCTCATTGTATGTTTTGGATAATCACGTTTACCAAATGGCGTCCTAGCTTCGTCTCTTCGATGTATATCAACTTCGTCTCTTCGATGTATATCAACTGACTGTTATATTCCTCTCTTGTGTCTCCCCTGATGATGTGATTATTACACGAAAGTGCACTTGGGAACTTTTCGTGTTTCATTTTCCCCGTGGACTCATAGGAATATATATATATATATTTACTTTTGTTTTATCATACTTTGTCACTGTCTCCCGTGTTAGCGAGATAGCGCAAGGAAACACAAGAAAGAATGGCCCAACCCACCCACATACACATGCATAAACATAAACGTCCACACAAGCACATATACATACCTATACATCTCAACATATACATATATATATACACACACAGACATATACATATATATACATGTACATAATTCACATTTGCTGCCTTTATTCACTCCTGTCGCCATCCCGCCACACATGAAATGGCAACCTCCTCCCCCCATACATGTGCAAGGTAGTGCTAGGAAAAGACAACAAAGGCCCAATTCGTCCACACTCAGTCTCTAGCTGTCATGTATAATGCACCCAAACCAAACCTCCCTTTCCACATCCAGGCACCACAAAACTTTCCATGGTTTACCCCAGATGCTTCACATGTCCTGGTTCAATCCATTGACAGCACGTTGACACTAGTATACCACATCATTCCAATTCACTCTATTCCTTGCACTCCTTTCACCCTCCTGCATGTTCAGGCCCTGTTCACTCAGAATATTTTTCACTCCATCTTTCCACCTCCAATTTGGTCTCCCACTTCTCCTCGTTCCCTCCACCTCTGACACATATATCCTCTTGGTCAATCTTTCCTCACTCATTCTCTCCATGTGACCAAACCATTTCAAAACACCCTCTTCTGCTCTCTCAACCACGCTCTTTTTATTACCACACATCTCTCTTACTCTATTATTACTTACTCAATCAAACCACCTCACACCACATATTGTCCTCAAACATCTCCTCCGCATAACTCTATAGCCTAAACCTAGCAACCATATAACATTGTTGGAACCAATATTCCTTCAAACATACCCATTTTTGCTTTCCAGGATAATGTCGCCTTCCATACATTTTCCAATGCTCCCAGAACTTTCGCCCTCTCCCCCACCCTATGATTCACTTCCGCTTCCATGGTTCCATCCACTGCCAAATCCACTCTCAGATATCTAAAACACTTCACTTCCTCCAGTTTCTCTCCCTTCAAACTTTCCTCCCAATTGACTTGTCCCTCAACCCTATTGTACTTAATAACCTTGCTCTTATTCACATTTACTCTCAGCTTTCTTCTTTCACACACTTTACCAAACTCACTCACCAGCTTCAGCAGCGCTGTATTATCAGCGAAAAACAACTGACTCACTTCCCAAGCTCTCTCATCCACAACAGACTGCATACTTGCACCTCTTTTCAAAACTCTTGCATTCACCTCCCTAACAACCCAATCCATAAACAAATTAAAACAACCATGGAGACATCACGCACCTCTGCTGCAAACCAACATTCACTGAGAACCAATCACTTTCCTCTCTTCCTACTCGTACACATGCCTCACATCCTCGATAAAAACTTTTCACTGCTTCCAATAACTTGCCTCCCACACCATATATTCTTAATACCTTCCACAGAGCATCTCTATCAACTCTATCATATGCCTTCTCCAGATCCATAAATGCTACATACAAATCCAATTTTTTCTAAGTATTTCTCACATACATTTTTCAAAGCAAACACCTGAGTGTGAATATGTACATGTGTATATATGTATATGTCTGTGTATGTATATGTAAGTATACGTTGAAATGTATAGGTATGTATATGTGTGAGTGGGCGTTTATGTATACACATGTGTACATGTGTATGTGGTTGTGGTCTGTTTCCTTGCGCTACCTCGCTAATGCAAGAGACAGTGACAAAGTATAATAAAAATATATATCATTACATTATCATACTCTGTCGCTGTCTCCTACGTCAGCCAGGTAGCGCAAGGAAACAGACAAAAGAATGGTCCAACCCACCCACATACACATGTATATACATACACGTCCACACATGCACATATACATACCTATACATATATACTATATTTTTTTTTTACTATACTTTGTCGCTGTCTCCCGCGTTTGCGAGGTAGCGCAAGGAAACAGACGAAAGAAATGGCCCAACCCACCCCCATACACATGTATATACATACGTCCACACACGCAAATATACATACCTACACAGCTTTCCATGGTTTACCCCAAACGCTTCACATGCCTTGATTCAATCCACTGACAGCACGTCAACCCCGGTATACCACATCGCTCCAATTCACTCTATTCCTTGCCCTCCTTTCACCCTCCTGCATGTTCAGGCCCCGATCACTCAAAATCTTTTTCACTCCATCTTTCCACCTCCAATTTGGTCTCCCTCTTCTCCTCGTTCCCTCCACCTCCGACACATATATCCTCTTGGTCAATCTTTCCTCACTCATTCTCTCCATGTGCCCAAACCACTTCAAAACACCCTCTTCTGCTCTCTCAACCACGCTCTTTTTATTTCCACACATCTCTCTTACCCTTACGTTACTCACTCGATCAAACCACCTCACACCACACATTGTCCTCAAACATCTCATTTCCAGCACATCCATCCTCCTGCGCACAACTCTATCCATAGCCCACGCCTCGCAACCATACAACATTGTTGGAACCACTATTCCTTCAAACATACCCATTTTTGCTTTCCGAGATAATGTTCTCGACTTCCACACATTTTCAAGGCCCCCAGAATTTTCGCCCCCTCCCCCACCCTATGATCCACTTCCGCTTCCATGGTTCCATCTGCTGCCAGATCCACTCCCAGATATCTAAAACACTTCACTTCCTCCAGTTTTTCTCCATTCAAACTCACCTCCCAATTGACTTGACCCTCAACCCTACTGTACCTAATAACCTTGCTCTTATTCACATTTACTCTTAACTTTCTTCTTCCACACACTTTACCAAACTCAGTCACCAGCTTCTGCAGTTTCTCACATGAATCAGCCACCAGCGCTGTATCATCAGCGAACAACAACTGACTCACTTCCCAAGCTCTCTCATCCCCAACAGACTTCATACTTGCCCCTCTTTCCAAAACTCTTGCATTTACCTCCCTAACAACCCCATCCATAAACAAATTAAACAACCATGGAGACATCACACACCCCTGCCGCAAACCTACATTCACTGAGAACCAATCACTTTCCTCTCTTCCTACACGTACACATGCCTTACATCCTCGATAAAAACTTTTCACTGCTTCTAACAACTTTCCTCCCACACCATATATTCTTAATACCTTCCACAGAGCATCTCTATCAACTCTATCATATGCCTTCTCCAGATCCATAAATGCTACATACAAATCCATTTGCTTTTCTAAGTATTTCTCACATATTCTTCAAAGCAAACACCTGATCCACACATCCTCTACCACTTCTGAAACCACACTGCTCTTCCCCAATCTGATGCTCTGTACATGCTTTCACCCTCTCAATCAATACCCTCCCATATAATTTACCAGGAATACTCAACAAACTTATACCTCTGTAATTTGAGCACTCACTCTTATCCCCTTTGCCTTTGTACAATGGCACTATGCAAGCATTCCGCCAATCCTCAGGCACCTCACCATGAGTCATACATTAAATAACCTTACCAACCAGTCAACAATACAGTCACCCCCTTTTTTAATAAATTCCAATGCAATACCATCCAAACCTGCTGCCTTGCCGGCTTTCATCTTCCGCAAAGCTTTCACTACCTCTTCTCTGTTTACCAAATCATTTTCCCTAACCCTCTCACTTTGCACACCACCTCGACCAAAACACCCATATCTGCCACTCTATCATCATACACATTCAACAAACCTTCAAAATACTCACTCCATCTCCTTCTCACATCACCACTACTTGTTATCACCTCCCCATTTGCGCCCTTCACTGAAGTTCCCATTTGCTCCCTTGTCTTACGCACTTTATTTACCTCCTTCCAGAACATCTTTTTATTCTCCCTAAAATTTAATGATACTCTCTCACCCCAACTGTCATTTGCCCTTTTTTTCACCTTATATACACATGTATATAATTCATACTGTCTGCCCTTATTCATTCCTGTCGCCACCCCGCCACACATAAAATGACAGCTACCTCCCCCCTGCATGTGCGCGAGGTAGCACTACGTATAGACAACAAAGGCAACATTCGTTCACATTCGGTCTCTAGCTGAATGTGAACCACAGCTCCCTTTCCACATCAAGGCCCCACAAAACTTTCCACGGTTTACCCCAGATGCTTCACATGCCCTGGTTCAATCTACTGACGGCACTTCGACCCCGATATACCACATCATTCCAATTCACTCTATTCCTTGCACACCTTTCATCATCCTGCATGTTCAGGTCCTGATCACTCAAAATCTTTTTCACTCCATCTTTCCACCTCCAATTTGGTCTCCCACTTCTCCTCATTCCCTCCACCTATGACACATATATCCTCTTTGTCAATCTTTCCTCACTCATTCTCTTCATGTGAACAAACCATTTCAATACACCTTCTGCTCTCTCAACCACACTCTTTTTATTACCAAACATCTCTCTTACCCTTTCATTACTTACTCGTTCAAACCATCTCACAACACATATTGTCCTCACATATCTCATTTCCAACACATCCACCCTCCTCCGCACAACCCTTATCTATAGCCCATGCCTCATATCCATACAACATTGTTGGAACCGCTATTCCTTAAAACAAACATACCCATTTTTGCTTTCTGAGATAATGTTCATGCCTTCCACACATTCTTCAATGCTCCTAGAACTGTCACCCCTCCTCCACCCTGTGACTCTCTTCAGTTTCCATGGTTCCATCCGCTGCCAGATCCACTCACAGATATCTAAAACACTTCACTTCCTCCAATATTTCTCCATTCAAACGTACCTCCCAGTTGACTTGTCCCTCAACCCTACTGTACCTAATAACCTTGCTCTTATTCACATTTACTCTCAGCTTTCTTCTTTCACACACTTTACCAAACTCAGTCACCAGCTTCTATAGTTTCTCACCTGAATCAGCCACGAGAGCTGTATCATCAGCGAACAACAACTAACTCACTTCCCAAGCACTCTCATCCACAACAGACTGCATACTTGCCCCACTCTTCAAAATGTTTGCATTTACCTCACTAACAACCCCATCCATAAAAAAATGAAAACCATCCCTGCCACAAACCGACATTCGCTGAGAACCAATCATTCTCCTCTCTTCCTACTCGTACATATGCCTTACATCCTCGATAAAAACTTTTCACTGCTTCTAGCAACTTGCCTCCCACACAACATGCTCTTAATACCTTCCAAAGAGCATCTCTATCAACTCTATCATATGCCTTCTCCAGATCCATAAATGCTACATACAAATCCATTTGTTTTTCCAAGTATTTCTCACAAACATTCTTCAAAGCAAACACCTGATCCACACATTGTCTACCACTTCTGAAACCACAATGCTCTTCCCCAATCTGATGCTCTGTACATGCCTTCACCCTCTCAATCAATACCCTCCCATATAATTTCCCAGGAATACTCAACAAACTTATACCTCTGAAATTTGAGCACTCACCTTTATCCCCTTTGCCTTTGTACCATGGTACTATGCATGCATTCCGCCAATCCTCAGGTACTTCAACATGAGCCATACATACATCAAATATCCTTACCAACCAGTAAACAATACAGTCACCCCCTTTTTTAATAAATTCCACTGCAATGCCATCCAAACCCACTGTCTTGCCGGCTTTCATCTTCCGCAAAACTTTCAATGCCTCTTCTCTGTTTAACAAATCATTCACCCTAACCCTCTCACTTTGCACATCACCTCGACCAAAACACCCTATATCCGCCACTCTATCATCAAACACATTCAACAAAACTTCAAAATACTCACTCTATCTCCTTCTCACATCACCACTACTTGTTATTACTTAACTCTTTGCCCCCTTCACCGATGTTCCCATTTGTTCTCTTATCTTACACACTTTATTTACCTCCTTCCAAAACAACTTTTTATTCTCCCTAAAATCTAATGATACTCTCTCACCCCAACTCTCATTTGCCCTCTTTTTCACCTCTTGCACCTTTCTCTTGACCTCCTGCCTCTTTCTTATATACATCTCCCACTCATTTGCACTATTTTCCTGCAAAAATCGTCCAAATGCCTCTCTCTTCTCTTTCACTAATAATCTTACTTCTTCATCACACCACTCACTACCCTTTCTAATCTGCCCACCTCCCACAATTCTCATGCCACAAGCATCTTTTGTGCAAGCCATCATTGCTTCCCTAAATACATCCCATTCCTATCCCACTCTCCCTATGTCCTTTGCTCTCACCTTTTTCCATTCTGTACTCAATATTTCCTGGTACTTCCTCACACAAGTCTCCTTCCCAAGCTCACTTACTCTCACCACTCTCTTCACTCCAACATTCTCTCTTCTTTTCTGAAAACCTCTACAAATCCTGAACCAGGAGTTGTGGGAGTATGTGATAGAGTGTAAGAAAGTAAATTCTAGATTGATATGGGTAAAACTGAAAGTTGATGGAGAGAGATGGGTGATTATTGGTGCATATGCACCTGGGCATGAGAAGAAAGATCATGAGAGGCAAGTGTTTTGGGAGTAGGTAAATGAGTGTGTTAGTGGTTTTGATGCACAGAGACCAGGTTATAGTGATGGGTGATTTGAATGCAAAGGTGAGTAATGTGGCAGTTGAGGGAATAATTGGTATACATGGAGTGTTCAGTGTTGTAAATGGAAATGGTGAAGAGCTTGTAGATTTATGTGCTGAAAAAGGACTGGGGATTGGGAATACCTGGTTTAAAAAGCGAGATATACATAAGTATACGTATGTAAGTAGGAGAGATGGCCAGAGAGCATTATTGGATTACGTGTTAATTGATAGGGGCACGAAAGAGACTTTTGGATGTTAATGTGCTGAGAGGTGCAACTGGAGGGATGTCTGATCATTATCTTGTGGAAGCAAAGGTGAAGATTTGTGGGGGTTCTCAGAAAAGAAGAGAGAATGTTGGGGTGAAGAGAGTGGTGAGAGTAAGTGAGCTTGGGAAGGAGACTTGTGTGAGGAAGTACCAGGAGAGACTGAGTACAGAATGGAAAAAAGTGAGAACAAAGGAGGTAAGGGGAGTGGGGGAGGAATGGGATGTATTTAGGGAATCAGTGATGGTTTGCGCAAAAGATGCTTGTGGCATGAGAAGCGTGGGAGGTGGGTTGATTAGAAAAGGTAGCGAGTGGTGGGATGAAGAAGTAAGAGTATTAGTGAAAGAGAAGAGAGAGGCATTTGAACTATTTTTGCAGGGGAAAAATGCAGATGAGTGGGAGAGGTATAAAAGAAAGAGGCAGGTCAAGAGAAAGGTGCAAGAGGTGAAAAAGAGGGCAAATGAGAGTTGGGGTGAGAGAGTATCATTAAATTTCAGGGAGAATAAAAAGATGTTTTGGAAGGAGGTAAATAAAGTGCGTAAGACAAGGGAGCAAATGGGAACTTCAGTGAAGGGGGCTAATGGGGAGGTGATAACAAGTAGTGGTGATGTGAAAGGAGATGGAGTGAGTATTTTGAAGGTTTGTTGAATGTGTTTGATGATAGAGTGGCAGATGTGGGGTGTCTTGGTCGAGGTGGTGTGCAAAGTGAGAGGGTTCGGGAAAATGATTTGGTAAAGAGAGAAGAGGTAGTAAAAGCTTTACGGAAGATGAAAGCCGGAAAAGCAGCAGGTTTGGATGACATTGCAGTGGAATTCATTAAAAAAGGGGGTGACTGTATTGTTGACTGGTTGGTAAGGTTATTTAACGTATGTATGATTCATGGTGAGGTGCCTGAGGATTGGCGGAATGCGTGCATAGTGCCATTGTACAAAGGCAAAGGGGATAAGAGTGAGTGCTCAAATTACAGAGGTATAAGTTTGTTGAGTATTCCTGGGAAATTATATGGGAGGGTATTGATTGAGAGGGTGAAAGAATGTACAGAGCATCAGATTGGGGAAGAGCAGTGTGGTTTCAGAAGTGGTAGAGGATGTGTGGATCAGGTGTTTGCTTTGAAGAATGTATGCGAGAAATACATAGAAAAACAAATGGATTTGTATGTAGCATTTATGGATCTGGAGAAGGCATATGATAGAGTTGATAGAGATGCTCTGTGGAAGGTATTAAGAATATATGGTGTGGGAGGCAAGTTGTTAGAAGCAGTGAAAAGTTTTTATCGAGGATGTAAGGCATGTGTACGTGTAGGAAGAGAGGAAAGTGATTGGTTCTCAGTGAATGTAGGTTTGCGGCAGGGGTGTGTGATGTCTCCATGGTAGTTTAATTTGTTTATGGATGGGGTTGTTAGGGATGTGAATGCAAGAGTTTTGGAAAGAGGGGCAAGTATGCAGTCTGTTGTGGATGAGAGAGCTTGGGAAGTGAGTCAGTTGTTGTTCGCTGACGATACAGCGCTGGTGGCTGATTCATGTGGTTGATTCATGTATGAAACTGCAGAAGCTGGTGACTGAGTTTGGTAAAGTGTGTGGAAGAAGAAAGTTAAGAGTAAATGTGAATAAGAGCAAGGTTATTAGGTACAGTAGGGTTGAGGGTCAAGTCAATTGGGAGGTGAGTTTGAATGGAGAAAAACTGGAGGAAGTGAAGTGTTTTAGATATCTGGGAGTGGATCTGGCAGCGGATGGAACCATGGAAGCGGAAGTGGATCATAGGGTGGGGGAGGGGGCGAAAATTCTGGGGGCCTTGAAGAATGTGTGGAAGTCGAGAACATTATCTCGGAAAGCAAAAATGGGTATGTTTGAAGGAATAGTGGTTCCAACAATGTTGTATGGTTGCGAGGCGTGGGCTATGGATAGAGTTGTGCGCAGGAGGATGGATGTGCTGGAAATGAGATGTTTGAGGACAATGTGTGGTGTGAGGTGGTTTGATCGAGTGAGTAACGTAAGGGTAAGAGAGATGTGTGGAAATAAAAAGAGCGTGGTTGAGAGAGCAGAAGAGGGTGTTTTGAAGTGGTTTGGGCACATGGAGAGGAATGAGTGAGGAAAGATTGACCAAGAGGATATATGTGTCGGAGGTGGAGGGAACGAGGAGAAGAGGGAGACCAAATTGGAGGTGGAAAGATGGAGTGAAAAAGATTTTGTGTGATCGGGGCCTGAACATGCAGGAGGGTGAAAGGAGGGCAAGGAATAGAGTGAATTGGAGCGATGTGGTATACCGGGGCTGACGTGCTGTCAGTGGATTGAATCAAGGCATGTGAAGCGTCTGGGGTAAACCATGGAAAGCTGTGTAGGTATGTATATTTGCGTGTGTGGACGTATGTATATACATGTGTATGGGGGGGGTTGGGCCATATCTTTCGTCTGTTTCCTTGTGCTACCTCACAAACGCGGGAGACAGCGACAAAAAAAAAAAAAAAAAAAAAAAAAAAAAAAAATATATATATATATATATATATATATATATATATATATATATATATATATATATATATCTTTCTTTCTTTTCTTTCGTACTATTCACCATTTCCCGCATTATCGAGGTAGCGTTAAGAAAAGAGGACTGGGCTTTTGAGGGAATATCCTCACCTGGCCCCCTTCTCTATTCCTTCTTTTAGAAAATTGAAAAAAATAAGAGGGGAGGATTTCCAGCCACCTGCTCCCTCCCCTTTTAGTCGCCTTCTACAACATGCAGGGAATACGTGGGAAGTATTCTTTCTCCCCTATCCCCAGGGATAAAATATATATATATATATATATATATATGTTGAGGTGCCTGAGGATTGGCGGAATGCGTGCATAGTGCCAGTGTACAAAGGCAAAGAGGATAAGAGTGAGTGCTCAAATTACAGAGGTATAAGTTTGTTGAGTATTTCTGGTAAATTATATGGGAGGGTATTGATTGAGAGGGTGAAGGCATGTACAGAGCATCAGATTGGGGAAGAGCAGTGTGGTTTCAGAAGTGGTAGAGGATGTGTGGATCAGGCGTTTGCTTTGAAGAATGTATGTGAGAAATACTTAGAAAAGCAAATGGATTTGTATGTAGCATTTATGGATCTGGAGAAGGAATATGATAGAGTTGATAGAGATGCTCTGTGGAAGGTATGAAGAGTATATGGTGTGGGAGGCAAGTTGTTAGAAGCAGTGAAAAGTTTTTATTGAGGATGTAAGGCATGTGTACGTGTAGGAAGAGAGGAAAGTGATTGGTTCTCAGTGAATGTAGGTTTGCGGCAGGGGTGTGTGATGTCTCCATGGTTGTTTAATTTGTTTATGGATGGGGTTGTTAGGGAGGTGAATGCAAGAGTTTTGGAAAGAGGGGCAAGTATGAAGTCTGTTGGGGATGAAAGAGCTTGGGAAGTGAGTCAGTTGTTGTTCGCTGATGATACAGCGCTGGTGGCTGATTCATGCGAGAAACTGCAGAAGCTGGTGACTGAGTTTGGTAAAGTGTGTGAAAGAAGAAAGTTAAGAGTAAATGTGAATAAGAGCAAGGTTATTAGGTACAGTAGGGTTGAGGGTCAAGTCAATTGGGAGGTAAGTTTGAATGGAGAAAAACTGGAGGAAGTAAAGTGTTTTAGATATCTGGGAGTGGATCTGGCAGCGGATGGAGCCATGGAAGCAGAAGTGGATCATAGGGTGGGGGAGGGGACGAAAATCCTGGGAGCCTTGAAGAATGTGTGGAAGTAGAGAACATTATCTCGGAAAGCAAAAATGGGTATGTTTGAAGGAATAGTGGTTCCAACAATGTTGTATGGTTGCGAGGCATGGGCTATGGATAGAGTTGTGCGCAGGAGGATGGATGTGCTGGAAATGAGATGTTTGAGGACAATGTGTGGTGTGAGGTGGTTTGATCGAGGAAGTAACGTAAGGGTAAGAGAGATGTGTGGAAATAAAAAGAGGGTGGTTGAGACAGCAGAAGAGGGTGTTTTGAAATGGTTTGGGCACATGGGGAGAATGAGTGAGGAAAGATTGACGAAGAGGATATATGTGTCGGAGGTGGAGGGAATGAGGAGAAGTGGGAGACCAAATTGGAGGTGGAAAGATAGAGTGAAAAAGATTTTGTGTGATCGGGGCCTGAACATGCAGGAGGGTGAAAGGAGGGCAAGGAATAGAGTGAATAGGATCGATGTGGTATACCAGGGTTGACGTGCTGTCAGTGGATTGAATCAGGGCATGTGAAGCGTCTGGGGTAAACCATGGAAAGCTGTGTAGGTATGTATATTTGCGTGTGTGGGCATATGTATATACATGTGTATGGGGGTGGGTTGGGCCATTTCTTTAGTCTGTTTCCTTGTGCTACCTCGCAAACGCGGGAGACAGCGACAAAGCAAATAATATATATATATATATATATATATATATATATATATATATATATATATATATATATATATTAGAAAGGATCACAATTTTGCACATGATCAAGTGTGTTCCTATGAGTCTAAGGGGAAAATGAAACATAAGTTCACAATAGCACTTTCGTGTAATAATCACATCATCAGGTGAAACATGAGAGAAATAACAGTCAGTTGATATACAACGAAGAGACGTAGCTAGGATGCCATTTGGTAAACGTGATTGTCTTGGACACGCCATTTTATAAACATGTGACTGTCTTGGACAATCACGTTTACCAAATGGCGTCCTAGCTATGTCTCTTCGTTGTATATCAATTGACTTATTTCTCTCGTGCCTCCCCTGATGATGAGATTATCACAAGAGTGTGCCTCTGGGAACTTATCATGTTTTATTTTCCACATGGACTCATAGAAATATATATGGAGAGAGAGAGAGAGAGAGAGAGAGAGAGAGAGAGAGAGAGAGAGAGAGAGAGAGAGAGAGAGAGAGAGAGAGAGAGAGAGAGAGAGAGAGAGAGAGACTTAACCCTAATTTCCATGTATGTTGTAAAAGGCAGCTAAAGGGCATGGGACCATTGTCCTGGCAACCCCTCCCTTCTTGCATTTCATTATCTAAAAGAAGAAAAGGTGGAGTATCCAATCAGAAAGTGCTCATCCTCCTTGAAGGCTCAGTCATGGCTGTCTAAATATGTATGGATGTAACCAAGATGACATGAGAGGAAAGATATATAGTATGTTTCAGGAAAGACACCTGGATGTCCTGGCTCTGAGTGAAACAGAACTCAAAGGTAAAGGGGAAGAATGATTTGGAAATGTCTTAATAATGACCAAGCTCATTTTAAAGGACAGGATTTTCAGTCTCAAAAATTTGTATATTCTTTCCCGTCTTTTCTTTTTCCATTTCACAATTCTTTCTATATTTTCATTAAGGCCTGGCCTTGGTGTGGACTTTTGTCTGTGACTAGAACCTTCCACATAAAAAGAAAAGTAACATTAGGGGTTGGTGAGAAGACGAGATAAAGAAGGGGTAGCAATACTCCCGAAGCAGTTGTGGAAGCTTGTGATAGTGTAAGTAAATTCTAGATTGATGTGGGTAATAATGAGAGAGAATAGTGAGATGAGTGATTATCACTGCTTGTAAACTTGACCCCAGGAAGAAAGATCATGAGAGCAAGTATTTTGGAGCAGATGATTGAGTGTGTCAGCAGTTTTGATGTAACACACCTGTATTAGTGACAGGTAATTTAAATGCAAGAGTAAGTAATGTAGCACTTGAGGGAATAATTGGAAGCATGTGGTATTGTGTGTTATGAATGGAAATAGTGAACAGCTTGCATGGTTGTGTGCTGAAAAAGGACTAGTGATTAGAAATACCTGGTTTAGAAAGAGGAATATAAACAAGTAAACATATGTGAGGTGGAAAGATGGTCTCTGGGGATTACTGAATTACATATTGACTGTTATATGGGTACAAGAGAGACTCTTGGATGTAAATGTGCTGAGAGGGGTAGCTAGTGGGATAGGGAGGCAAGGGTGACGACTTATAGAGGCTTTCAAAAAAAATTAAGGAAATAATGTCAATGAAAAGAGAGAAGTGTGAGTAAGTGAGCTTGGAAAGGAGACTTGTGTGAAGATATACCAAGAGAGATTGGGGTGTAGAATGGCAAAAGGCAAGCAGTGCTTGGCATGTGCGAGAGATGCCTGTGGCATGCAAAAGGTGGGAGGTAGCCAGAATAGAAAGGATAGTGAGTGGTGGAATGAAGAAGGAAAGGGAAAAGAGAGGCGCTTGGGTGGTACTTAATGGGAAGAAATACAATTGATTGTTGGATGTATAAGAAAAAGCTGCAAGAGGTCAAGAGGACAGTGCAGGGGTTGAAAAACATAGCAAATAGGAGTTGGAGTGAGCAAGAATCAGTAAACTTTAGGGAAAATAAGATGTTTTGGAAAGAGGTAAATAATGTGAAAGGCAAGAGAACAAATGGAAACCTTGATAAAGAAGGTAAAAGGGGTAGTGATAGCAGGTAGTGATAAAGTTAGGAAGATATACAGTGAGTATCTTGAAGTAGTTAAATGCGTTTGATGATAGAGTGGCCGATGTACGGCGTTTGGGTCAGGGTGGTATGAGAAGTGAGGGAGTCATGAAGAGTGGTTTGGTGACAAGAAAAGAGGTAGTGAAAGCCTTGTGTAAGATGAAATGTAGCAAGGCAGTTGGAGTTGTTGATACTGCAGAAGAATTTATTAAGAAAGGGGGTGACTGTGATGTTGACTGTTTGGTGAGGATTTTCAATATATGTATGGATAATGGAGAGGTGCCTGAGCATTAGCAGATTGCACGAATAGTGCCATTTTATAAAAGCAAGGGAGATAAAGGTGAGTGTTAAAACTACAAAGTTATAAGTTCGATGAATGTATCTGGTAAGTTGTATGGGAGGGTAATGATTGAGAGGGTAAGTGCATGTACAGAGCATCAGACTAGTGAGGAGCAATGTAGTTTCATTAGTGGAAGGGGATATATGAATCATGTGTTTGTTTTAAAGAATATGTGAAAAGTACTTAAAGAAAGGGGGTTGATAGAGATGCTTTGCTGAAGGTCTCAGGAATATATGATGTGGGAGGAAAGCTACTAGAAGCAGAGACATTTTCGAGGGTGTAAAGCTTGTGTATGAATTGGAGGAGAGGAGAGTGAATAATTCCAAGAGAAGGATGCTCTATGGCAGTAGTGTGTGATATCACCATGCTTGTTCAATTTGTTTATGTATGGGGTGGTATGGAGGTAAATGCAAGTCATAGAGATGGGGGTGAGTATACAGTATGTGGGGATGAAAGAGCCTGGGAAATAAGTTGCTATTTGCTGATAATACAAACACTGGTACCAGATTTGTGTGAGAAACTGCAGAAGTTGGTGACCAAGTCTGGAAGAGTGTGTGAAAGGAGAAAGTTGAGAGTGAATGTGAATAACAGCAAGGTTATTCAGTTCTATCAGGGTTAAAGACAAGTTAGGTGTGAAAGGAGAAAATTTGGAAGTAAAGAATTTTAGATACCTTGTAGTGGATATGACAGCAAATGGAAGCAAGGAAGTGGAAGTGAGTCACATAATGTTGTAGGGGGTGAAGGTTCAGTGAGCACTGAAGAATGTGTGGAAAGAGAGAACGGTATTTCGAAGGGCTAAAAGGGATATGCATGAAGGAATAGTAATTCCAATAACATTGTAACGATGCAAGACATTGACTATACATAAGGTTTTATTGGAAGGTAGATGTGTTGGAAATTAAATGTTTAAAGAAAATTTGTGGTGTGAGGAGGTATGATTGTGTAAGTAATGAAAGGGTATGAGAGATGCATGGAAATAAAAAATGTGGTTGAGAGCACAGAAGATCTGTTGAAATGGTTTGGATATATGGAAAGAATGAGTGAGGAAAAGCTAACAAAGAGGTTGTGTGTGTAAGAAGCATAGCGAACAAGATGAACGGGGAGACCAAATTAGAGATGGAAGGATAGAGTGAAAAAAAGGAAAAGATTTTGAGTGATTAGGGCCTTAACATGCAGGAATGTGAAAGGCAGACACAGAATAGAATGAATTGGAACGATGTGGTATACCTGTGTCGACATGCTGTCAATGGATTGAACCAGGGTATTTGAAGCGTCTGGGGCAAACCATGGAAAGGTGTGTGGGGCGTGGATGTGGAAAGGGAGCTGTGGTTTCCATGCATAACACATGACAGCTAGGGACTGATTGTGAATAAATGTGGCCTTTGTTGTCCTTTCCTAGTGCTATTTCACGTGAGTGCATGAGGAGAGGGGTGCCATTTCATGTGTGGCAGGATGGGGACAGGAATGGTTGGGGGCAGCAAGTATGAATGTGTACATGTGTATATAAGTATATGTCTGTGTACGTATATGTATATATACGTTGAAACATATAGGTATGTATATGTGCGTATATGGGGGTGAATGTATATAAGTGAGTGTGGGTGGGTTAGGCCATTCTTTCGTCTCTTTCCTTGCACTACCTTGCTTAACACGGGAGACAGTGATAAAGTATAAAAAACAGTATATATAGGGGAGAAAGAATACTTCCAACGCATTCCTCACATGTCATAGAAGGCAACTAAAGGGGATGGGAGTGGGGGGCTAGAAACCATCCCCTCCTTGTATTTCAACTTTCTAAAAAGGGAAACAGAAGGAGTCACGCGGGGAAAGCTAATCCTCCTTGAAGGCTCAGATTGGGGTGTCTAAATGTGTGTGGATGTAACCAAGATGAGAAAAAAGGAGAGATGGGTAGTATGTTTGAGGAAAGGAACCTGGATGTTTTGGCTTTGAGTGAAAAAAAGCTCAAGGGTAAAGGGGAAGAGTGGTTTGGGAATGTCTTGGGAGTAAAGTCAGCAGTTAGTGAGAAGACAAGAACAAGGGAAGAAGTAGCATTACTCCTGAAACAGGATTGGTGGGAGAGTGTGAAAGAGTGTAAGAAAGTAAACTAGATTGATATGGGTAAAACTGAATGTGGATGGAGAGAGATGGGCGACTATTGATGCATATGCACCTGGGCATGAGAAGGAAGATCATGAGAGGCAAGTGTTTTGGGAGCAGCTAAGTGTGCTAGTAGTTTTGATGCATGAAACCAGGTTATAGTGATGGGTGATTTCAATGCAAAGGTGAATAATGTGGTAATTGAGGGAAAAATTGGTGTACATGGGCGTTCAGTGTTGTAAACGGAAATGGTGAAGAGCATGTACATTTATGAGCTAAAAAAGGATTAGTGATTGGGAAGAACTGGCTTAAAAAGAGAGATATACATAAGTATACGTATGTAAGTAGGAGAGATGGCCAGAGAGCGTTATTGGATTACGTGTTAATTGATAGAAGCACGAAAGAGAGACTTTTGGATGTTAATGTGCTGAGAGGTGTAACTGGAGGGATGTCTGATCATTATCTTTAGGAGGCAAAAGTGAAATTTTGTAGGGGTTTTCAGGAAAGAGGAGAGAATGTTGGGGTGAAGAGAGTGGTGAGAGTAAGTGAGCTTGGGAAGGAGACTTGTGTGAGGAAGTACCAGGAGAGACTGGGTAAAGAATGGAAAAAGGTGAGAACGAAGGACGTAAGAAGAGTGAGGGAGGAATGGGATGTATTTAGGGAAGCAGTGATGGCTTGTGAAAAAGATGCTTGTGGCATGAAAAGCGTGGGAGGTGGGTTGATTAGAAAGATAAGTGAGTCGTGGGATGAAGAAGTAAGATTATAATTGAAATAGAAGAGAGAGGCATTTGGACAATTTTTGCAGTGAAATAATGCAAATGACCAGGAGATGTATATAAGAAAGAGGTCAAGAGAAAGGTGCAAGAAGTGAAAAAGAAGGCAAATGAGAGTTGGGGTGGGAGAGTATCATTAAATTTTAGGGAACACAAAAAGATGTTTTGGAAGGAGGTAAATAAAGTGCATAAGACAAGGGAACAAATGGGAACATCACTGAAAGGGGCTAATGGGGAGGTGATAACAAATAGTGGTGATATGAGAAGGAGATGGAGTGAGTATTTTGAAGGTTTGTTGAATGTGTTTGATGATAGAGTGGAAGATGAAAGGTGTTTTGGTAGGTGTGGTGTGCAAAGTGAGAGGGTTAGGGAGAGTGGTTCGGTAAACAGAGAAGAGGTAGCGAAAGCTTTGTGGAAGATTAAAGCCGGCAAGGCGGCGGGTTTGGATGGTATTGCAGTGGAATTTACTAAAAAAGGGGTGACTATATTGTTGACTGGTTGGTAAAGTTACTTAATGTATGTATGACTCATGGTGAGGTGCCTGAGGACTGGCAAAATGTGTGCATAATGCCATTGTACAATGGCAAAGGGGATAAGCGTGAGTGCTCAAATTGCAGAAGTATACGTTTGTGGAGTATTCCTGGGAAATTATATGGGAGGGAATTGATGAGAGGGTGAAGGCATGTACAGAGATTAGATTGGAGAGGAGCAGTGTGGTTTCAGAAGTGGTAGAGGATGTGTGGATCAGGTGTTTGCTTTGATAGATGTATGTGAGAAATACTTAGGAAAGCGAATGATGGATTTGTAGGTAGCATTTATGGATCTGGATAAGGCATATGATAGAGTTGTTAGAGATGCTCTGTGGAAGGTATTAAGAATATATGGTGTGGAAGGTAAGTTGTTAGAAGCAGTGAAAAGTTTTTATCGAGGATGTAAGGCACGTGTATGAGCAGGAAGAAAGTAATTGGTTCTTAGTGAATGTTGGTTTGTGGCAGGGATGCATGATTCTCCATGGATGTTTAATCTTTTATAGATGGGGTTGTTAGGGAGGTGAATGGAAGAGTTTTGTTAAGAGGGACAAGTTTGCAATCTGTTGTGGATGAGAGAGCTTGGGAAGTGAGTCAGTTGTTGTTCACTAATGATACAGTGCTGGTGGCTGATTTGGGTGAGAAACTGCAGAAGATGGTGACTGAGCTTGGTAATGTGTGTGAAGGAAAGCTCAGAGTAAATGTGAATAAAAGTAAGGTTATTAGGCACAATAGGGTTGAGAGAGAAGTCAGTTGGGAGAGAAGTTTAACTGCAGAAAAACTGGAGGAAGTGAAGTGTTTAAGATATCTGGGAGTGGATTTGGCACTGGATGGAACCACGGAACCGGAAGTGAATCATAGGGTGGGGGAGGGGGGGAAAGTTCTGGGAGCATTGAAAAATGTGTGGAAGTCAAGAACATTACCTTGGAAAGCAAAAATGGGTATGTTTGAAGGAATAGTGGTTCCAACAATGTTGTATGGTTGCGAGGCGTGGGGTGCAAGAGTTGTGCGGAGGAGGTGGATGTGCTGGAAATGAGATGTTTGAGGCCAATATATGGTGTGAGGTGGTTTGATTGAGTAAATGACAAACAGGTAAGAGAGATGTGTGGTAATAAAAAGAGTGTGTTTGAGAGAGCAGAAGAGAGTGTTTTGAAATAGTTTGGTCACATGGAGAGAATGAGTGAGGATAGATTGACAAAGGGGATATATGAGTCAGAGGTGGAGGGAATGAGGAGAAGTGGGAGACCAAATTGAAGGTGGAAAGATGGAGCGAAAAAGATTTTGAGTGATCGGGGCCGTCAACATGCAAGAGGGTGAAAGGAGTGCAAGGAATAGAGTGAACTGGAACCAGGTGGTATACCGCGGTCGATGTGCTGTCAATGGATTAAACCAGGGCATGTGAAGTGTCTGGGGTAAACCATGGAAAGTTCTGTGGGGCCTGGATGTAGAAAGGGAGTTGTGGTTTCGGTGCATTATTACATGACAGCTAGAGACTGAGTTTGAACGAATGGGGCCTTTGTTGTCTTTTCCTAGCACTACCTCGCACACAACCCTACTGTACCTAATAACCTTGCTCTTATTCACATTTGCTCTTAACTCTCTTCTTTCACACACTTTACCAAACTCAGTCACCAGCTTCTGCGGTTTCTCACATGAATCAGCCACCAGCGCTGTATCATCAGCAAACAACAACTGACTCACTTCCCAAGCTCTCTCATCCACAACAGACTGCATACTTGCACCTCTTTCAAAAACTCTTGCATTCACCTCCCTAACAACCCCATCCATAAACAAATTAAACAACCATGGAGACATCACAAACCCCTGCCGCAAACCTACATTCACTGAGAACCAATCACTTTCCTCTCTTCCTACACGTACACATGCCTTACATCCTCAATAAAAACTTTTCACTGCTTCTAACAACTTGCCTCCCACACCATATATTCTTAATACTTTCACAGAGCATCTCTATCAACTCTATCATATGCCTTCTTCAGACCCATAAATGCTACATACAAATCCATTTGCTTTTCTAAGTATTTCTCATATACATTCTTCAAAGCAAACACCTGATCCACACATCCTCTACCACTTCTGAAACCACACTGCTCTTCCCCAATCTGATGCTCTGTACATGCCTTCACCCTCTCAATCAATTCCCTCCCATATAATTTCCCAGGAATACTCAACAAACATATACCTCTGTAATTTGAGCACTCACTCTTATCCCTTTTGCCTTTGTACAATGGCACTATGCAAGCATTCCGCCAATCCTCAGGCACCTCACCATGAGTCATACATGCATTAAATAACCTTACCATCCACTCAACAATACAGTCACCCCCTTTTTTAATAAATTTCACTGCAATACCATCCAAACCTGCTGCCTTGCCAGCTTTCATCTTCCGCAAAGCTTTTACTACCTCTCCTCTGTTTACCAAATCATTTTCCCTAACCCTCTAACTTTGCACACCACCTCGACCAAAACACCCTATATCTGCCACTCTATCATCAAACACATTCAACAAACCTTCAAAATACTCACTCCATCTCCTTCTCACATCACCACTACTTGTTATCACCTCCCCATTAGTCCCCTTCACTGAAGTTCCCATTTGTTCCCTTGTCTTACGCACACTATTTACCTCCTTGCAAAACATCTTTATATTCTCCCTAAAATTTAATGATACTCTCTCAATCCAACTCTCATTTGCCCTCTTTTTCA
>NC_092231.1:30700354-30724908 GCF_036320965.1 Panulirus ornatus | reverse complement strand
CATACTTTCCTTGAAAGCAAACACCTGATCCACACATCCTCACCACTTTTAAAACCCAAAACTGCTTTTTCCCCATCTGATGCTCTGTACACCTTCAAATATATATATATATAATATAGACTCAGATGGGGTGCCTAAATGTTGTGGATGTAACCAAGATGTGAAAAAAGGAGAGATAGGTAGTATGTTTGAGGAAAGGAACCTGGATGTTTTGGCTCTGAGTGAAACGAAGCTCAATGGTAAAGGGGAAGAGTGGTTTGGAAATGTCTGGGAGTGAAGTCAGGGGTTAGTGAGAGGACAAGAGCAAGGGAAGGAGTAGCAATACTCCTGAAACAGGAGTTGTGGGAGTATGTGATAGAATGTAAGAAAGTAAATTCTCGATTAATATGGGTAAAAATGAAAGTTGATGGAGAGAGGTGGGTGATTATTGGTGCATATGCACCTGGGCATGAGAAGAAAGATCATGAGAGGCAAGTGTTTTGGGAGCAGCTGAATGAGTGTGTTAGCGGTTTTGATGCACGAGACCGGGTTATAGTGATGGGTGATTTGAATGCAAAGGTGAGTAATGTGGCAGTTGAGGGAATAATTGGTATGCATGGGGTGTTCAGTGTTGTAAATGGAAATGGTGAAGAGCTTGTAGATTTATGTGCTGAAAAAGGACTGATGATTGGGAATACCTGGTTTAAAAAGCGAGATATACATAAGTATACTTATGTAAGTAGGAGAGATGGCCAGAGAGCGTTATTGGATTACGTGTTAATTGACAGGCGTGCGAAAGAGAGACTTTTGGATGTTAATGTGCTGAGAGGTGCAACTGGAGGGATGTCTGATCATTATCTTGTGGAGGCTAAGGTGAAGATTAGTATGGGTTTTCAGAAAAGAGGAGTGAATGTTGGGGTGAAGAAGGTGGTGAGAGTAAGTGAGCTTGGGAAGGAGACCTGTGTGGGGAAGTACCAGGAGAGAATGTGTACAGAATGGAAAAAGGTGAGAACAATGGAAGTAAGGGGAGTGGGGGAGGAATGGGATGTATTTAGGGAATCAGTGATGGATTGCGCAAAAGATGCTTGTGGCATGAGAAGAGTGGGAGGTGGGCTGTTTAGAAAGGGTAGTGAGTGGTGGGATGAAGAAGTAAGAGTATTAGTGAAAGAGAAGAGAGAGGCATTTGGACGATTTTTGCAGGGAAAAAATGCAATTGAGTGGGAGAAGTATAAAAGAAAGAGACAGGAGGTCAAGAGAAAGGTGCAAGAGGTGAAAAAAAGGGCAAATGAGAGTTGGGGTGAGAGACTATCAGTAAATTTTAGGGAGAATAAAAAGATGTTCTGGAAGGAGGTAAATAGGGTGCATAAGACAAGGGAGCAAATGGGAACTTCAGTGAAGGGCGTAAATGGGGAGGTGATAACAAGTAGTGGTGATGTGAGAAGGAGATGGAATGAGTATTTTGAAGGTTTGTTGAATGTGTCTGATGACAGAGTGGCAGATATAGGGTGTTTTGGTCGAGGTGGTGTGCAAAGTGAGAGGGTTAGGGAAAATGATTTGGTAAACAGAGAAGAGGTAGTAAAAGCTTTGCGGAAGATGAAAGCCGGCAAGGCAGCAGGTTTGGATGGTATTGCAGTGGAATTTATTAAAAAAGGGGGTGACTGTATTGTTGACTGGTTGGTAAGGTTATTTAATGTATGTATGACTCATGGTGAGGTGCCTGAGGATTGGCGCATAGTGCCATTGTACAAAGGCAAAGGGGATAAGAGTGAGTGCTCAAATTACAGAGGTATAAGTTTGTTGAGTATTCCTGGTAAATTATATGGGAGGGTATTGATTGAGAGGGTGAAGGCATGCACAGAGCATCAGATTGGGGAAGAGCAGTGCGGTTTCAGAAGTGGTAGAGGATGTGTGGATCAGGTGTTTGCTTTGAAGAATGTATGTGAGAAATACTTAGAAAAGCAAATGGATTTGTATGTAGCATTTATGGATCTGGAGAAGGCATATGATAGAGTTGATAGAGATGCTCTGTGGAAGGTATTAAGAATATATGGTGTGGGAGGCAAGTTGTTAGAAGCAGTGAAAAGTTTTTATCGAGGATGTAAGGCATGTGTACGTGTAGGAAGAGAGGAAAGTGATTGGTTCTCAGTGAATGTAGGTTTGCGGCAGGGGTGTGTGATGTCTCCATGGTTGTTTAATTTGTTTATGGATGGGGTTGTTAGGGAGGTGAATGCAAGAGTTTTGGAAAGAGGGGCAAGTATGAAGTCTGTTGGGGATGAGAGAGATTGGGAAGTGAGTCAGTTGTTGTTCGCTGATGATACAGCGCTGGTGGCTGATTCATGTGAGAAACTGCAGAAGCTGGTGACTGAGTTTGGTAAAGTGTGTGGAAGAAGAAAGTTAAGAGTAAATGTGAATAAGAGCAAGGTTATTAGGTACAGTAGGGTTGAGGGTCAAGTCAATTGGGAGGTGAGTTTGAATGGAGAAAAACTGGAGGAAGTGAAGTGTTTTAGATATCTGGGAGTGGATCTGTCAGCGGATGGAACCATGGAAGCGGAAGTGGATCATAGGGTGGGGGAGGGGGCGAAAATTTTGGGAGCCTTGAAAAATGTGTGGAAGTCGAGAACATTATCTCGGAAAGCAAAAATGGGTATGTTTGAAGGAATAGTGGTTCCAACAATGTTGTATGGTTGCGAGGCGTGGGCTATGGATAGAGTTGTGCGCAGGAGGATGGATGTGCTGGAAATTAGATGTTTGAGGACAATGTGTGGTGTGAGGTGGTTTGATCGAGTAAGTAACGTAAGGGTAAGAGAGATGTGTGGAAATAAAAAGAGCGTGGTTGAGAGAGCAGAAGAGGGTGTTTTGAAATGGTTTGGGCACATGGAGAGAATGAGTGAGGAAAGATTGACCAAGAGGATATATGTGTCGGAGGTGGAGGGAACGAGGAGAAGAGGGAGACCAAATTGGAGGTGGAAAGATGGAGTGAAAAAGATTTTGTGTGATCGGGGCCTGAACATGCAGGAGGGTGAAAGGAGGGCAAGGAATACAGTGAATTGGAGCGATGTGGTATACAGGGGTTGACGTGCTGTCAGTGGATTGAATCAAGGCATGTGAAGCGTCTGGGGTAAACCATGGAAAGCTGTGTAGGTATGTATATTTTGCGTGTGTGGACGTGTGTATGTACATGTGTATGGGGGGGGGTTGGGCCATTTCTTTCGTCTGTTTCCTTGCGCTACCTCGCAAACGCGGGAGACAGCGACAAAGTATAAAAAAAAAAAAAAAAAAAAAAAAAAATATATATATATATATATATATATATATATATATATATATATATATATATATATATATATATATATATATATATGTTTGATTTGTTTATGGATGGGGTTGTTATGGAGCTGAATGGAAGAGTTTTGGAAAGAGGGGCAAGTATGAAGTCTGTTGTGCATGAGAGAGCTTGGGAAGTGAGTCATTTGTTGTTCGCTGATGATACATCGCTGGTGGCTGATTCATGTGAGAAACTGCAGAAGCTGGTGACTGAGTTTGGTAAAGTGTGTGAAAGAAAGTTAAGAGTTAATGTGAATAAGAGCAAGGTTATTAGGTACAGTAGGGTTGAGGGTCAAGTCAATTGGGAGGTAAGTGTGAATGGAGAAAAACTGGAGGAAGTGAAGTGTTTTAGATATCTGGGAGTGGATCTGGCAATGGATGGAACCATGGAAGCGGAAGTGGATCATAGGGTGGGGGAGGGGGCGAAAATCCTGGGAGCCTTAAAGAATGTGTGGAAGTTGAGAACATTATCTCGGAAAGCAAAAATGGGTATGTTTGAAGGAATAGTGGTTCCAACAATGTTGTATGGTTGCGAGGCGTGGGCTATGGATAGAGTTGTGCGCAGGAGGGTGTATGTGCTGAAAATGAGATGTTTGAGGACAATGTGTGGTGTGAGGTGGTTTGATCGAGTAAGTAACATAAGGGTATGAGAGATGTGTGGAAATAAAAAGAGTGTGGTTGAGAGAGCAGAAGAGGGAGTTTTGAAATGGTTTGGGCACATGGAGAGAATGAGTGAGGAAAGATTGACCAAGAGGATATATGTGTCGGAGGTGGAGGGAACAAGGAGAAGTGGGAGACCAAATTGGAGGTGGAAAGATGGAGTGAAAAAGATTTTGTGCGATGGGGGCCTGAACATGCAGGAGGGTGAAAGGAGGGCAAGGAATAGAGTGAATTGGATCGATGTGTTATACCGGGGCTGACGTGCTGTCAGTGGATTGAATCAGGGCATGTGAAGCGTCTGGGGTAAACCATGGAAAGCTGTGTAGGTATGTATATTTGTGTGTGGGGACGTGTATGTATATACATGTGTATGAGGGTGAGTTGGGCCATTTCTTTCGTCTGTCTCCTTGCACTACCTCGCAAACGCGGGAGACGGCATCAAAGCAAAAAAATATATATATATATATATATATATGGATAGAGTTTTGCGCAGGAGGGTGGATGTGCTGGAAATGAGTTGTTTGAGGACAATATGTTTTGTGAGGTGGTTTGACCGACTAAGTAATGTAAGGGTAAGAGAGATGTGTGGAAATAAAAAGATTATGGTTGAGAGAGCAGAAGAGTGTTTTGAAATGGTTTGGGCACATGGAGAGAATGAGTGAGGAAAGATTAACCAAGAGGATATATGTGTCGGAGGTGGAGGGAACGAGGAGAAGTGGGAGACCAAATTGGAGGTGGAAAGATGGAGCGAAAAAGATTTTGAGTGATCAGGGCCTGAACATGTACATATTCATACTTACTTGCCTTCATCTATTTTGCTTTGTCACTGTTTCCCGCATTAGCGAGGTAGCGCAAGGAAACACAAGAAAGAATGGCCCAGCCCACGTCCATACACATGTATATATATACACGTCCACACACACAAATATACATGCCTATACATATCAATGTACACACATATATACACACACAGACATATACATATATACACATGCACATAATTCATACTGTCTGCCTTTATTTGTACCCATCGCCACCTCGCCACACATGGAATAACAACCCCCTCCCCCCTCATGTGTGCGAGGTAGCGCTAGGAAAAGACAACAAAGGGCACATTCGTTCACACTCAGTCTCTAGCTGTCATGTAATAATGCACCGAAACCACAACTCCCTTTCCACATCCAGGCCCCACAGAACTTTCCATGGTTTATCCCAGACGCTTCACATGCCCTGGTTCAATCCATTGACAGCACGTCGACCTCGGTATACCACATTGTTCCAATTGACTCCATTCCTTGCGCACCTTTCACCTTCCTGCATGTTCAGGCCCCGATCACTCAAAATCTTTTTCACTTCATCTTTCCACCTCCAATAGGGTCTCCCACTTCTCCTCGTTCCCCCACCTCTGACACATATATCCTCTTGGTCAATCTTTCCTCACTCATTCTCTCCATGTGACCAAACCATTTCAAAACACCCTCTTCTGCTCTCTCAACCACACTCTTTTTATTTCCACACATCTCTCTTCCCTATTATTACTGACTCGATCAAACCATCTCACGCCACATATTGTCCTCAACCATCTCATTTCCAGCACATCCACCCTCCTGCGGACAACTCTATCCATAGCCCATGCCTCGCAACCATACAACATTGTTGGAACCGCTATTCCTTCAAACATACCCATTTTTGTTTCCGAGATAATGTTCTCGACTTCCACACATTCTTCAAGGCTCCCAGAATTTTCTCCCCCTTCCCCACCCTATGATTCACTTCCACTTCCATGGTTCCTTCTGCTGCCAGATCCACTCCCAGATAGCTAAAACACTTTACTTTCTCAAGTTTTTCTCCATTCAAACTTACCTCCCAATTGACTTGACTCTCAACCTTACTGTACCTAATAACCTTGCTCTTATTCACATTTGCTCTTAACTTTCTTCTTTCACACACTTTACCAAACTCAGTCATCAGATTCTGCAGTTTCTCGCATGAATCAGCCACCAGCGCTGTATCATCAGCGAACAACAAGTGACTCACTTCCCAAGCTCTCTCATCCACAACAGACTGCATACTTGCCCCTCTTTCCAAAACTCTTGCATTCACCTCCCTAACAACCCCATCCATAAACAAATTAAACAACCATGGAGACATCACACACCCCTGCCGCAAACCTACATTCACTGAGAACCAATCACTTTCCTCTCTTCCTACACGTACACATGCCTTACAGCCTCGATAAAAACTTTTCACTGCTTCCAACAACTTTCCTCCCACACCATATATTCTTAATACCTTCCACAGAGCATCTCTATCAACTCTTATCATATCCATCATATCCATATCATCTCCAGATCCGTAAATGCTACATACAAATCCATTTGCTTTTCTAAGTATTTCTCACATACATTCTTCAAAGCAAACACCTGATCCACACATCCTCTACCACTTCTGAAACCACACTGCTCTTCCCCAATCTGATGCTCTGTACATGCCTTCGCCTTCACCCTCTCAATCAATACCCTCTCATATAATTTCCCAAGAATACTCAACAAACTTATACCTCTGTAATTTGAGCACTCACTCTTATCCCCTTTGCCTTTGTACGATGGCACTATGCAAACATTCCGCCAATCCTCAGGCACCTCACTATGACTCATACATACATTAGATAACCTTACCAACCAGTCAACAATACAGTCACCCCCTTTTTTAATAAATTCCACTGAAATACCATCGAAACCCACTGCCTTGCCGGCTTTCATCTTCCACAAAGCTTTTACTACCTCTTCTCTGTTTACTAAATCATTTTTTCTAACCCTCTCACTTTGCACACCACCTCGACCAAAACACCCTATATCTGCCAATCTGTCATCAAACACATTCAACAAACCTTCAAAATAGTCACTTCATCTCCTTCTCATATCACCACTACTTGTTATCACCTCCCCATTAGCCCCCTTCACTGAAGTTCCCATTTGTTCCCTTGTCTTACGCACTTTATTTACCTCCTTCCAAAACATCTTTTTATTCTCCCGAAAATTTAATGATACTCTCTCACCCCAACTCTCATTTGCCCTCTTTTTCACCTCTTGCACCTTTCTCTTGACCTCCTGCCTCTTTCTTTTATACATCTTCCAGTCATTTGCCTTTTCTCCCTGCAAAAATCATCCAAATGCCTCTCTTCTCTTTCACTACTAATCTTACCTCTTCATCCCACCACTCACTACCCTTTCTAATCAACCCACCTCCCACGCTTCTCATGCCACAAGCATCTTTTGTGAAAGCCATCGCTGCTTCCCTAAATACATCCCATTCCTCCCCCACTCCCCTTACGTCCTTTGTTCTCACCTTTTTCCATTCTGTACTCAGTCTCTCCTGGTGCTTCCTCACACATGTCTCCTTCCCAAGCTCACTTACTCTCACCACTCTCTTAACCCCAACATTCTCTCTTCTTTTCTGAAAACCTCTACAAATCTTCACCTTCGCCTCCACAAGGTAATGATCAGACATCCCTCCAGTTGCACCTCTCAGCACATTAACATCCAAAAGTCTCTCTTTCGCGTGCCTATCAATTAACACGCAATCCAATAATGCTCTCTGGCCATCTCTCCTATTTACATACGTATACTTATGTATATCTCGCTTTTTAAACCAGGTATTCCCAATCACCAGTCCTTTTTCAGCTCATAAATGTAGAAGCTCTTCACCATTTCCATTTACAACACTGAACACCCCATGTATACCAATTATTCCCTCAACTGCCACATTACTCACCTTTGCATTCAAATCACCCATCACGATAACCCGGTCTTGTGCATCAAAACCACTAACACGCTCATTCAGCTGCTCCCAAAACACTTGCCTCTTATGATCTTTCTTCTCATGCCCAGGTGCATATACACCAATATTCACCCATCTCTCTCCATCAACTATCAGTTTTACCCATATCAATCTAGAATTTACTTTCTTACACTCTATCACATATTCCCACAACTCCTGTTTCAGTAGTAGTGCTACTCCTTCCCTTGCTTTTGTCCTCTCACTAACCCCTGACTTTACTCCCAAGACATTCCCAAACCACTCTTCCCCTTTACCCTTGTGCTTCGTTTCACTCAGAGCCAAAACATCCAGGTTCCTTTCCTCAAACATACTACCTTTTTCTTCTTTCTTTCGTACTATTCGCCATTTCCCGCATTAGCGAGGTAGCGTTATCAACAGAGGACTGGGCCTTAGAGGGAATATCCTCACCTGGCCCCCTTCTCTGTTCCTTCTTTTGGAAAATTAAAAAAAAAACGAGAGGGGAGGATTTCCAGCCACCCGCTCCCTTCCCTTTTAGTCGCCTTCTACGACACGCAGGTAATACGTGGGAAGTATTCTTTCTCCCCTATCCCCAGGGATACTACCTATCTCTCCTTTTTTCACATCTTGGTTACATCCACACACATTTAGACACCCCAATCTGAGCCTTCGAGGAGGATGAGCACTCACCACATGACTCCTTCTGTTTTCCCTTTTCGAAAGTCAGAGTACAAGGAGGGGAGGGTTTCTGGCTTCCCGCTCCCGTCCCCGTTAGTCGCCTTCTACGCCACGTGAGGAATGCATGGGAAGTATTCTTTCTCCCCTATCCCCGGGGAATAGGGGAGAAAGGGTTTGGTCACATGGAGAGAATGAGTTAGGAAAGGTTGTCCAAGAGGATATATGTGTCAGAGGTGAAGGGAACGAGAAGTGGGAGACCAAATTGGAGGTGGAAAGATGGAGTGAAAAAGATTTTGTGTGATCGGGGCCTGAACATGCAGGAGGGTGAAAGGAGGGCAAGGAATAGAGTGAATTGGAACGTTGTGGTATACCGGGGTCGACATGCTGTCAGTGGATTGATTCAGGGCATGTGAAGCGTCTGGGGTAAACCATGGAAAGCTGTGTAGGTATGTATATTTGCGTGTGTGGACTTGTATGTGTATGCATGTGTATGGGGGTGGGTTTGGCCATTTCTTTCGTCTGTTCTCTTGCACTACCTCGCAGGCGCGGGAGACAGCGACAAAGCAAAAAAAAAATATATATATATATATATATATATATATATATATATATATATATATATATATATATATATATATATATATATATCTGGAGAAGGCATATGATAGAGTTGATAGAGATGCTCTGTGGAAGTTATTAAGAATATATGGTGTGGGAGGCAAGTTATTAGAAGCAGTGAAAAGGTTTTATCGAGGATGTAAGGCATGTGTTCGTGTAGGAAGAGAGTACATAAGTATACATATGTAAGTAGGAGAGATGGCCAGAGAGCGTTATTGGATTACGTGTTAATTGACAGGCGCGCGAAAGAGAAACTTTTGGATGTTAATGTGCTGAGAGGTGCAACTGGAGGGATGTCTGATCATTATCTTGTGGAGGTTAAGGTGAAGATTTGTATGGGTTTTCAGAAAAGAAGAGTGAATGTTGGGGTGAAGAGGGTGGTGAGAGTAAGTGAGCTTGGGAAGGAGACTTGTGTGAGGAAGTACCAGGAGAGACTGAGTACAGAATGGAAAAAGGTGAGAACAATGGAAGTAAGGGGAGTGGGGGAGGAATGGGATGTATTTAGGGAATCAGTGATGGATTGCGCAAAAGATGCTTGTGGCATGAGAAGAGTGGGAGGTGGGTTGATTAGAAAGGGTAGTGAGTGGTGGGATGAAGAAGTAAGAGTATTAGTGAAAGAGAAGAGAGAGGCATTTGGACGATTTTTGCAGGGAAAAAAAGCAGTTGAGTGGGAGACGTATAAAAGAAAGAGACAGGAGGTCAAGAGAAAGGTGCAAGAGGTGAAAAAAAGGGCAAATGAGAGTTGGGGTGAGAGAGTATCATTAAATTTTAGGGAGAATAAAAAGATGTTCTGGAAGGAGGTAAATAAAGTGCGTAAGACAAGGGAGCAAATGGGAACTTCAGTGAAGGGCGCAAATGGGGAGGTGATAACAAGTAGTGGTGATGTGAGAAGGAGATGGAGTGAGTATTTTGAAGGTTTGTTGAATGTGTTTGATGATAGAGTGGCAGATATAGGGTGTTTTGGTCGAGGTGGTGTGCAAAGTGAGAGGGTTAGGGAAAATGATTTGGTAAACAGAGAAGAGGTAGTAAAAGCTTTGCGGAAGATGAAAGCCGGCAAGGCAACAGGTTTGGATGGTATTGCAGTGGAATTTATTAAAAAAGGGGGTGAGTGTATTGTTGACTGGTTGGTAAGGTTATTTAATGTATGTATGACTCACGGTGAGGTGCCTGAGGATTGGCGGAATGCGTGAATAGTGCCATTGTACAAAGGCAAAGGGGATAAGAGTGAGTGCTCAAATTACAGAGGTATAAGTTTGTTGAGTATTCCTGGTAAATTATATGGGAGGGTATTGATTGAGAGGGTGAAGACATGTACAGAGCATCAGATTGGGGAAGAGCAGTGTGGTTTCAGAAGTGGTAGAGGATGTGTGGATCAGGTGTTTGCTTTGAAGAATGTATGTGAGAAATACTTAGAAAAGCAAATGGATTTGTATGTAGCATTTATGGATCTGGAGAAGGCATATGATAGAGTTGATAGAGATGCTCTGTGGAAGGTATTAAGAATATATGGTGTGGGAGGAAAGTTGTTAGAAGCAGTGAAAAGTTTTTATCGAGGATGTAAGGCATGTGTACGTGTAGGAAGAGAGGAAAGTGATTGGTTCTCAGTGAATGTAGGTTTGCGGCAGGGGTGTGTGATGTCTCCATTTTAATTTGTTTATGGATGGGGTTGTTAGGGAGGTGAATGCAAGAGTTTTGGAAAGAGGGGCAAGTATGAAGTCTGTTGGGGATGAGAGAGCTTGGGAAGTGAGTCAGTTGTTGTTCGCTGATGATACAGCGCTGGCGGCTGATTCATGTAAGAAACTGCAGAAGCTGGTGACTGAGTTTGGTAAAGTGTGTGAAAGAAGAAAGTTAAGAGTAAATGTGAATAAGAGCAAGGTTATTAGGTACAGTAGGATTGAGGGTCAAGTCAATTGGGAGGTGAGTTTGAATGGAGAAAAACTGGAGGAAGTGAAGTGTTTTAGATATCTGGGAGTGGATCTGGCAGCGGATGGAACCATGGAAGCGGAAGTGGATCATAGGGTGGGAGAGGGGGCAAAAATTCTGGGAGCCTTGAAGAATGTGTGGAAGTCGAGAACATTATCTCGGAAAGCAAAAATGGGTATGTTTGAAGGAATAGTGGTTCCAACAATGTTGTATGGATTGCGAGGCGTGGACTATGGATAGAGTTGTGCGCAGGAGGATGGATGTGCTGGAAATGAGATGTTTGAGGACAATGTGTGGTGTGAGGTGGTTTGATCGAGTAAGTAACGTAAGGGTAAGAGAGATGTGTGGAAATAAAAAGAGCGTGGTTGAGAGAGCAGAAAAGGGTGTTTTGAAATGGTTTGGGCACATGGAGAGAATGAGTGAGGAAAGATTGACCAAGAGGATATATATGTCGGAGGTGGAGGGAACGAGGAGAAGAGGGAGACCAAATTGGAGGGTGGAAAAAGATGGAGTGAAAAAGATTTTTTTGTGATCGGGGCCTAACATGCAGGGGGGTGAAAGAGGGCAAGGAATAGAGTAATTGGAGCGATGTGGAAAACCCCGGGGTTTACGTGCTGCAGTGGATGAATCAAGGCATGTGAAGCGTCTGGGGTAACCATGGAAAGCTGTGTAGTATGTAAAATTTGCGTTTTTGGGGGACGTATGTTATAACAGGGGTAGGGGGGGGGTTTGGCCATTTCGTTCGTCGTTTCCTTGCGCTACCTCGCAAACTTTGGAAAGCGACAAAGTATAATAAAAAAAAAAAAAAATATAAAATATAAATATATAATTTACACACACTATATACACGAAAATGAAACACCATAAATTTCCCAAAATGCATTTTTCGTGTAATAATCAAAACCGGGATACAGGTAGAAAAAAATTTTTCCCATGTATCCCTGAAAGTTAAAGTGACAAAACCCTAAACGGGAGGGAACGGGGCGAGGAACTCCTTCCTTTTTTAATTTTCCTAAGAAGGAACAGAGAAGGTCCAAGTGAGAAAATTCCCTCTAAGGCGAGTTCTTTTTTCCCTTGATGCTACCTTGCCTTCTACGGAAAAAAGCGATTATGTATAAAAAAAATTATATATGTATTTAAATAGTTTTCTTTTTTACAGGATTTGATTTAAATAAAAAATCCGCTATAGAAGTATCCTTTTTTTAACGCAAAAAAATACAAAAATAGGGATTGTTCCGAAAATTTTTGAATGGACCCATTCCCTCCCAAAATCATTAGGATGACTCATGAAGAACTTGCCTCCAAAGAACTCTGTGAATGGCGAAACGAGAAGAAAAAAGGTTTTTATAACAAAGAATAACAGTAACACTTCTTGATATGTTTAGATTAAATGCATTTTTTAATAAAATAATAGGAAATGACTGTAAGAAAATTATTTCAAAAGAAATTTAGGAGGGAGTTCAAAGATGTGAACCCCTATTTTCTTAAGAAAGACAGTTTATATTTTTTAAAAATTTTTAATTATTTTAAATTGTAGTTATTTTTCTTAACTGAACATTTTATTTTTTTTTTTATTTTAAACTTTTTAATTATTTTTACATTTCTAGCATTGAATTTTTTTTAAATTTTTTTTTAATTTTTTTACATTTAAAAGCAGACTTGGGGCTTTTTTCTTTTGTATCTTTTATATTAGTTATTTATGCATTTAACTAAAAAAGTGGGTGACATACTTCTATGTATTGCATATTATTTTTTTTTGACATTTTTAAACTAGACGTGGATTATTTCTTTTCTGTATCTTGTATATGTCATTTTTTTGGTTGCAGGGTATGGTTGGTAATATTATTGCAAGTCACATTTAACATTTCAAGATAAGAGAAACAAAATGTAAAAGATGAGCTAGGAAAAATATCAAATTAAGCTATTTTTAAAAAAAAGGATTAAAAATGAGTGATAATTAAAATTCTGTGTGAGCAGAGGTTGTTTTATCATTTTGCAAAGGGAATGGCATTGTCACAAAAATAGCATGTAAAATTTGATATGAATGTCTAAAAGTTTGTAAATTTTTGCTGAAAAAGGACTGGTTTTGGAAAACCTGGTTTTTAAAAAGAGAAATCATAAGGATCCTATTAAGTAGGGGAGATGGCCAAAGAGCGTTATTGGGTTTTTAATTGATAGGGGCTGAAAAAGAGACTTTTGGGTGTTGATTGCTGAGAGGGCAACTGGAGGGGTGTCTGATCATTATCTTGTGAGGCAAGGGGAAAATTTTTAAGGTTTTTTTAAAAAGAAAAGAAAGTTGGGGGGAAGAGATGGTGAAGAAGGAGCTTGGGAAAGGGACTTTTTGAGGAGGTACCAAGAGAATTGAGTGCAGAAGGAAAAAGGTGAGAGCAAAGGACGTAAGGGGAGTGCGGGGAATGGGATGTATTTAGGAAGGGGTGAGGTTTGTGCAAAAGATGCCTGGGCATAAGGAAGGTGGAATGGGCAATTAGAGGGGGTAGTGAGTTGTGGGATAAGAAGTAAATTGTTAGTGAAAGAAGGAGATTTTTTTTGGGAAACGTTTTTTGCAGGGAAAAAGTGCGAAGGATTGGGAATGAGGAAAAAAAGGGCAGGGGGTGAAAGAAAGGGCAAGAGGGCAAAGAGGGTAAATAAATTTGGGTGAAGAGATCATTAGTTTTCGGGGAGAATAAAAAGGTGTTTTGGAAGGAGTAAATAAGATTTTAAAGAAAAGAGAACAAATGGAACTTTGGTAAAGGGGGGCTAAGGGAGAGGAAATAACAAGAGTGGTGAAAAAAGGGAGATAGGGGGAAAATTTTTTTGAAGGTTTGTGAATTGTTTGATGATAAGTGCCCAATATAAGGGGTTTTGGTCAAAATGATTGCAAGTAAACAGAGAAGAGGTAGGAAAGCTTTGTGAAAGAGGGAAGCGGGAAAGGTGGCGGTTTGGATGATATTGCAGTGGAATTTAAAAAAAAAAGGTTGAAACGTGTTGTTGCGGGTTGGGTAAGGATATTCTGTAGTAGGTCCATGGTAAAGTGCCTGAAATTATGGCATGCATGATAGTGCCTTGTAAAAAGGAAAAAGGGGATAAATGATGTTCAAATTACAGGACATAAGTTTGAGTATTTTGGAAATTTTAGGAGAGAATGATTGAAGGGTATAGACATGACAGAGCTCAAAAGGGGGAAGAGTTGTGGTTTCAGAATGTAGAGGTTGGTGGATCGGGTGTTTGCTTTAAAAAGTATTGAGAATACTTAAAAAACTAATGGATTGTATGACATTTGTTCGGGAAAGGGCATATGATAAGATTGATAGAGATGCTTGGGAAGAATTAAAATATGGTGGGGGGTAATTCTTGAAGGAGTGAAAAGTTCTTATCAAAGAGTAAGGCATGTGTACAGGGAAAGAGAAAAGTGTTTGGGTTCCCAGGAAGCAGTTTGCGGCAAAGTGGGGGAGTCTCCATGGTTGTTTGTTTTGTTTATGGATGGGTTGTTGGGAAAATGAATGCAAGGTTTTGGAGAGAGGACAAGTAGCATCTATTTGATGAGAGGACAGGGGAAGTGAGTCATTTTTGTTCGCTGAGATACAGAGCAAGAGCTGATTCGGGTGAGAAACTGCAGAAGCTATACTGATTTGGAAAAAGTGTGTGAAAGAAGAAAGCTGAGAGTAAATGTGAATAAGAGCAAGGTTTTAGGTACAGAGGGTTGAGGGACAAGTAATAGGAGGTAAGTTTGAATGGAAAAAAAATGGAGGAAGAAGTGTTTAGATGTCTTGGAGTGATCAAGCAGTGGATGGACCCATGGAAGCTGAATTTATTTCTCAGGCCCGGAGGGGCGAAGGAAAGGGGAGCGTTGAAGAATGTGTGGAAGTGAGAATTTTTATCTTGGGAGAGCAAAAGTGTATATTTGAAGGAATAGGGGTTTCCCTGATAAATTTATATGGTTCCCAGGAAAGGGCTATAATAGGGAGTGCAGGGGAGAGGATGTGTTGGAAATAGATGTTGAGACAATTTTGTGGTGTGACTTAGTTTGTCATTTTATTAAGAAAGGGCAAAGAGAGATATGTGGTAATAAGAAAATGTGGTTGAGAGAGGGAAAAAGGGTGTATTAAAAGTTTTTCCACAGAGAAAGAGTGAGAAAGATGACAAAAAAGGGTATATTGTCAGAGGGGGAGGGAATGAGAGTGGGAGACCAATTGGAGTGGAAGGATGGTAAAAAATTTTGAGCGATTGGGCCTGAAAATACAGGAGGGTGAAAATTGCAAGGAAAAAGAGAATTGGAATGATGTTAAAACCGGGGGACGCTACCAATTGAGTGAACGGGGCATGGAAGCACTGGGAACCAGGAAGTTTTGTGGGGCCTATATATGGAAAGGGGGCGTGTTTCGTCAAATTAAAACATAAAACTAAACTGATATGAACGAAGGGCCCCCCATTTTTTCTTTTCCGTGCTACCACAAGCAGCATAGGGGGAGGGGGGCGCCGTTTCATGTGTGGGGGGGTGGCGACGGAATGGATTTGGGTAGCGGTAATGAGGTGTACATGTGTATATATGTTTAAATCTGTGCCAAATTTTAGTTTTTATTCTTATGAGTTTTCATGAGGAAAAGAAACACGATAAGTTCCCAAGTGCACTTCGTGAAAAAATCAATCATCAGGGGAGACTTAAAAGAAAATAAAAGCATTTTATATACACGAAGAGTGAACTAAAACACCATTTGGAACATTTTACCAAATGGTTCCTAGTTCGTCTCTAGAAGTATAACAACTGATTTTATTTCTCTCTTGGGATCTCCCCTGAAAAGTGATTATTACACCAAAGTGCACTTTTTTTAAATTATCATGTTTCATTTTTCCCCATGGACTCATAGGAAAATCTTGATCACGCGCAAAATGTGATCCTTTCCATATGTATGTATAAATTTGAAATGTATAGGTATATAATTGGGGGTGTTTATGTATATACTTTGGTTTTATTTGGGGGGGTTTGCCATCTTTTCGTCTGTTTTCTTGCCCCTACCTCACAAACAGGGGGAGACAGTGATTAGTAAAAGAAAAAAAATATAGGGATAGGGGACAGAGAAACTCCCCACGTATTCCCTGCGGTTCGTAAAAGGCAAACTAAAAGGGAGGGAGCGGGGGCTGAAATCCACCCCCCTCTTTTTTTTTTTTTTAAATTTCCAAAAAAAGGGAACGGGAAAAATTGGCCAGGTGAGGGTTTCCCTCAAGGCCCTCCTCTGTTTTAACCTACCTCGCTAATGCGGAAATGGCGAACATTTGAAAGAAAGAAGAAAGTAAAAACGTTTTTTGAAAGGGAAAAAATGAAAATTTGGAGTGGGAGATGTATAAAAAAAGAGCAGAGGTCAAAAGAAAGGTGCAAGAGGTAAAAAAAAAAAAAAGGGGGGCCAAAAAATTTTAAAAAAAAAAAAAAAATTTTTTTTTTGGGTGAGAGGGGTATCTTTAAAAATTTAGGGAGAATAAAAAGATGTTTTGGAAGGAGGAAAATAAAGTGCATAACACAAGGGAGCAAATGGGAACATCATGAAGGGGCAAATGGGGTGTGATAACAGAAGTGGTGATGTGAAAGGGAAAGATGGCGTAAGTATTTTAAAGGGTTTTTGTTGAATGTGTTTGATGATAGAGTGGCAGATATAGGTGTTTTGGTCGAGGTGGTGGGGCAAAGGGGAGAGGTTAGGGAAAATGAATTGGTAAGCAGAGAAAGGTAGTAAAAGCATTGCGGAAGATGAAAGCCGGCAAGGCACAGGTTTGGATGGTATATGCAGTGGAATTTTATTAAAAAAGGGGGTGACTGTATTGTTGACTGGTTGAAAGGTTGTTTTAATGTATGTATGACTCAAGTGAGGTGCCTGAGGATTGGCGGAATGCTTGCATAGTGCCATTGTACAAAGGCAAAGGGGATAAGATTTGAGTGCTCAATTACAGAGGTATAAGTTTGTTGAGTATTATTGGTAAATTATATGGTAGGGTATTGATTGAGAGGGTGAAGGCATGTTACAGAGCATCATATGGGGAAGAGCAGTGTTGTTTCAGAAGTGGGTAGAGGATGTGTGGATCAGTGTTTCGCCTTGAAGAATGTATGTGAGAAATACTTAAAAAGCAAATGGATTTGTATGTACATTATATGGATCTGGAGAAGGCATATGAAAGAGTTGATAGGAGATGCTCTGTGGAAGGTATTAGAATATATGGTGTGTGGAGGCAAGTTGTTAGAAACAGTGAAAAGTTTTTAATCAAGGATGTAAGGTAGTGTACGTGTAAAGGAAGAGAGGAAAGTGATTGGTTCTCAGTGAATGTAGGTTTGCAGGCAGGGTGTGTGATGTTCCATGGTTGTTTAATTTGTTTATGGATGGGGTGTTAGGAGGTGAATGCAAAGTTTTGGAAAGAGGGCAAATATGCAGTCTGTTGGAATGAGAGAGCTTGGGAAGTGAGTCAGTGTTGTTCGCTGATGATACAGCGCTGGTGGCTGATTCATGTGAGAAACTGCATAAGCTGGTGACTGAGTTTGGTAAGTGTGTGAAAGAAGAAGGTGAGAGTAATGTGATAAGAGCTGGTATTAGGTACAGTAAGGGTTGAGGGTCAAGTCAATTGGGAGGTAAGTTTTGAATGGAGAAAAACTGGAGGCAGTAAAGTGTTTTAGATATCTGGGAGTGGATCTGGCAGCGGATGGAACCATTGAAGTGAAGTGAATCATAGGGTGGGGGAGGGGCGAAAATTCTGGGAGGGTTGAAAGAATGTGTGGAAAGTCGAGACATTATCTCGAAAGCAAAAATGGGTATGTTTGAAGAATAGTGTTCCAACAATGTTGTATGGTGTGCAGGCGTGGGCTATGGATAGAGTTGTGTGCAGAGGTGGATGTGCTGAAATGAGATGTTTGGGACAATTGTGATGTGAGGTGGTTTTGATCGAGTAAGTAATGTAAAGGGTGAGAGAGGATGTGTGGAAATAAATAGAGTGTGGTTGAGAGAGCAAAGATGGTTTTTGAAATGGTTTTGTCACATGGAGAGAATGAATGAGGAAAGATTGACCAGAGGATATATGTGTCAGAGGTGGAGGGAACCAGGAGAAGTGGGGAGAACCAAATTGGAGTGGGAGGAAATGGAATGAAAAAGATTATTTTGAGTGATCAGCACGTCAACCCCGGTATACCACAATCACATCCTAATCAATCTATTCCTTGGCCCCTCCTTTCACCCTCCTGCAGTTCAAGAGCCCCGATCACACAAAATCTTTTTCACCCATCTTTCCATCTCCAATTTTGGTCCTCCCTCTTCTCCTCGATCCCTCCCTCCTCTTCCGACACATATATCCTCTTGTCCAGATCCTTTCCTCACTCATTCTCTCCATGTGACCAAACCATTTCAAAAACACCTCTTCTGCTCTCTCAACCACGCTCTTTTTATTTCCACACATCTCTCTTACCCTTACGTTACTTACTCGATCAAACCACCTCACACCACACATTGTCCTCAAACATCTCATTTCCAGCACATCCATCCTCCTGCGCACAACTCTATCCATAGCCCACGCCTCGCAACCATACAACATTGTTGGAACCACTATTCCTTCAAACATACCCATTTTTGCTTTCCGAGATAATGTTCTCGACTTCCACACATTCTTCAAGGCTCCCAGAATTTTCGCCCCCTCCCCCACCCTATGATCCACTTCCGCTTCCATGGTTCCATCCGCTGACAGATCCACTCCCAGATATCTAAAACACTTCACTTCCTCCAGTTTTTCTCCATTCAAACTCACCTCCCAATTGACTTGACCCTCAACCCTACTGTACCTAATAACCTTGCTCTTATTCACATTTACTCTTAACTTTCTTCTTTCCACACACTTTACCAAACTCAGTCACCAGCTTCTGCAGTTTCTCACATGAATCAGCCACCAGCGCTGTATCATCAGCGAACAACAACTGACTCACTTCCCAAGCTCTCTCATCCCCAACAGACTTCATACTTGCCCCTCTTTCCAAAACTCTTGCATTTACCTCCCTAACAACCCCATCCATAAACAAATTAAACAACCATGGAGACATCACACACCCCTGCCGCAAACCTACATTCACTGAGAACCAATCACTTTCCTCTCTTCCTACACGTACACATGCCTTACATCCTCGATAAAAACTTTTCACTGCTTCTAACAACTTGCCTCCCACACCATATATTCTTAATACCTTCCACAGAGCATCTCTATCAACTCTATCATATGCCTTCTCCAGATCCATAAATGCTACATACAAATCCATTTGCTTTTCTAAGTATTTCTCACATACATTCTTCAAAGCAAACACCTGATCCACACATCCTCTACCACTTCTGAAACCACACTGCTCTTCCCCAATCTGATGCTCTGTACATGCCTTCACCCTCTCAATCAATACCCTCCCATATAATTTACCAGGAATACTCAACAAACTTATACCTCTGTAATTTGAGCACTCACTCTTATCCCCTTTGCCTTTGTACAATGGCACTATGCACGCATTCCGCCAATCCTCAGGCACCTCACCATGAGTCATACATACATTAAATAACCTTACCAACCAGTCAACAATACAGTCACCCCCTTTTTTAATAAATTCCACTGCAATACCATCCAAACCTGCTGCCTTGCCGGCTTTCATCTTCCGCAAAGCTTTTACTACCTCTTCTCTGTTTACCAAATCATTTTCCCTAACCCTCTCACTTTGCACACCACCTCGACCAAAACACCCTATATCTGCCACTCTATCATCAAACACATTCAACAAACCTTCAAAATACTCACTCCATCTCCTTCTCACATCACCACTACTTGTTATCACCTCCCCATTTGCGCCCTTCACTGAAGTTCCCATTTGCTCCCTTGTCTTACGCACTTTATTTACCTCCTTCCAGAACTCTTTTATTCTCCCTAAAATTTAATGATACTCTCTCACCCCAACTCTCATTTACCCCTTTTTTTTTCACCTCTTGCACCTTTCTCTTGACCTCCTGTCTCTTTCTTTTAACGTCTCCCACTCAATTGCATTTTTTTCCCTGCAAAAAATCGCCAAATGCCTCTCTCTTCTCTTTCACTAAATAACTAACTTACATCATCCCACCACTCACTACCCTTTCTAATCAACCCACCCTCCCACTCATCTCATGCCACAGGCATCTTTTGCGCAATCCATCACTGATCCCTAAATACATCCCATTCCTCCCCCACTCCCCTTACTTCCATTGTTCTCACCTTTTTCCATTCTGTACTAGTCTCTCCTGGTACTTCCTCACACAATCTCCTTCCCAAGCTCACTTACTCTCACCACCCTCTTCACCCCAACATTCACTCTTCTTTTCTGGAAACCCATACAAATCTTCACCTTAGCCTCCACAAGATAATGATCAGACATCCCTCCAGTTGCAACCTCTCAGCAACATTAACATCCAAAACGCCTCTCTTTCGCGCCACCTGTCAATTAACACGTAATCCAATAACGCTCTCTGCCATCTCTCCTACTTACATAAGTATACTTATGTATATCTCGCTTTTTAAACCAGGTATATCCCAATCATCAGTCCTTTTTCAGCACATAAATCTACAAGCTCTTCACCATTTTTTTTCCATTTACATCACTGAACACACCCCTGTATAACCAATTATTCTCTCAACTGCCACATTACCACCTTGCATTCAAATCACCCCCTCACTTAACCCGGTCTCGTGCATCAAACCACTAACACACTCATTCAGCTGCTTCCCAAAACACATGCCCCTCATGATCTTTTCTTTCCCCATGCCCCAAATGCAAAATTCCACCAAAATCACCCATCTCTTTTCCATCAACTTCAGTTTTACCCATATTAATCGAGAAATTACTTTTTAACAAATTTTATCACATACTTCCACAACTCCCCGTTTCAGGAGAAATGCTACTTCCATCCCCTTGCTCTTTTTCCCTCACTAACCCCTGACGTTTTTCTCCAAAACATTCCCCAAAACCCCTCCTTTCCCCTTTACCCTTGAGCTTCGTTTCACTCAGAGCCAAAACATCCAGGTTCCTTTTCCTCAAACATAAAAACCTATCTCTCCCTTTTTTTACATCTTGGTTACATCCCAAAACATTAAAGGGACCCCAAAACTGAGCCTTCGAGGAATTAAAAGTACTTTTGTATATATGTATATGTCTTTAAGTGTATAAAATGTGTACATGAATGTAAAGGTATGAAAATTTTCGTGTGTGGTCGTGTATGTAAAAATACATGTGTATGTGGGTGGTGGGCCCCTTCTTTCGTCTGTTTCCTTGCGCTACCTCGCAAAAGCGGGGGACAGTGACCAAAGCCCAAAAAATATAAATAAATAAATAAAAAGTAAAAAGAAATTTGAAAGGGGGTGCATTACATACGTACCAGAGCAGTTGAAGAAAGAACTGAAAGAGAAACAATCAGGAGATCTGTAATGTGATAAAATAAATGGACAAAAAAGTTCATACACACCAATTTAAAAGATTTTGATAAAAATTCGGTGTTTTCTTTGAAGAAAAGAGTGAGAAATACTTAGGGAAAAACAATGATTTGTATTAGCATTATGGATCCGAGAAGCAATGAAGAGTTGATAGAATGCTCTGTGGAAGGATTAAAAATATAAGGATTTTGGGGGGCAATTTTAGAGCATAAAAGCTTTTAAATCGAGGATGTAAGGCATGGTGTACAAGTAAAGAGAGGAAATTTAAATGGTCTCAGTGAATGTTGGTTTATGCAGGGTGTGTTTGTCCCAGGTTTTTAATTTGTTTTTGATGGGGTTAGGGAGGTGAATGCAAGATTTTTTGGAAAGAGGGGCAAGTATGCAGTCTGTTGTGGATAAAAGAGCTTTGAAGTGATCAGTTGTTGTTGGGCTAAAGATACAGCACGGTGCCTTATTTGGTGGAAACGAAAGGGTGTCGAGTTTGGTAAAAGTTTTTGAAAGAAAAGCTGAGAGTAAAGGGAAAATTTAAGCAAGTTATCAGGTCCAGTGGGGTTGAGGGACAATCTACTGGGGGGAAAAGTTTAAAAGGAGAAAAACGGAGGAATTGAAGTGTTTTAGATATCTTGGAGGGGATCTGGCACGGATGGAAACAGGGAAGGGGAAATGAATCATAGGGGGGGGGGGAAATGAATTTTTCTGGGAGGTTGAAGAATGTGTGGAATCGAAAACTTATCCTGAAGTAAAAATGGGTATTTAAGGAAGTGGTTCCGAGAAGTTATAGTTTTGGGAAAAGAAAATAGTGGAATGAAAAGAGTGTGTTGAGAGAGCAGAAGAGGTGTTTTGAAATGGTTGGTCCAGGAGAAATGAGTGTGGGAAGATTGACCAAGAGGATATATGTGTCAAGGGGGAGGGAATGGGGAGGAAATGGGGACCAAATGGGGGTGGAAAGATGGAGTGAAAAAATTTGAGTGATCTGGGCCAAAAACGTAGAAGGGTGAAAGGCTGCAAGGAATAGAGTGAATTGGAACATGTGGTATCCCGGGGGTCAACAACCTCCCAAAAATTGAACCAGGGCGTGTGAAGTGTGTGGGGAAAACCATGGAAAGCGTGTGGGCCGGAAAGTGAAAAGAGCTGGGGTTTTGGTGCTTTAAAACATGACAGCTAGAGACTGAGTGTGAACGAATGGGGGCCTTTGTTGTCTTTCCTAGTGCTACCCAAATCGCGCAAAATGGGGGGGGGGGTTGTGTGTGTTTGGGGAAATTTTTTTTGTGGGGCGGGGTGGTGGGAATAAATAAAGCAGATAGATGATTATGTACAGGGGTAAATATGTAAAATGTCTGTCTGTGTATATATATGTATATGTCGAGATTATAGTTATTTTAGTCAGTGGGCGTGAATGTAATACATATTGGTGGGGTGGGCATTCTCATTTGTTTCCTTGAGCTATCCGCTAACAGGGGAAACAGCGACAAAAACAAAATAAATAAATAATTTAAAAAGTTCTGGAATGATTAATATAAAGGTACTTCACCTTTTCAAAGAAGCAGCAAAGGAGAGATTTATCATGATGATTTGGGGGGAGTAGGTAAGGAGATGACAGGCAAAAAAAAAGGAAGGATGTTTTTTGTGAACCCTTTCTGAAGGCCACAAGGGGGAAAGTTTTGCTCATTCTTGGGGCCGGCAGGGTATAGCTTTTAGTGATTTTAAAAGGGGGAAAAGGGGGAATTTTTTAAGTGTTTGGGAAAAAGTGGTGAAATGAGTTCGTTTTTTTTTAAGAGAGACCTGGTGCAGGTACTGGGGAGAATAGAGAAAAAATGGCAAAGGTTTGGGGTAAATGAAAAAAAGGGGGTGAAAGAAGTGTGTGGTATGGGAAGAAGTATTGCTTATATGTGGATAAGTGATTTAATAATGTGGGTTATGGACATATAGAAATGGTAGATATGAGTTTTGGGAAAGCTAGTAATAAAAAGGAAAAGAATGTGTAATGAGAAATGGTAGGGTGATGAATTTGGGAAAGCTAGTAAAAGAGAAAAGAGATATGTAAAATTGGTTTGTAGAAACATTTACGGGGGGTTTTGAGTTACGAACATTAGGTAGGAGCATTTGGTTTAAAAAAGTTTTGGAGGGCATGAAGTAGAGCCTCTAAGGGGGAGGGATTAAAGGCTAAGAGGCGGCACTGGAATTCACTAGTTTAGAGACCAATTTGCCCATTGCCACCCCCTAAAGAGTTTCCAGTTGGGAACAGGGTCATAGAAGCATAGGGGGTTAAAGGATGAAAACCCACAGGAAGGAGTATGAGGGGAGGTGGGGCTAAGAAAGCAGTAGAGGTCCAAGGATAAAAAGGAACGCCTAGTGCAGTGTAACCATTTGGTTAGGAGGTGCAAAAGTTCAGATGGCTCATAATTAAGAAAAATTTTTGAATTTCAGCACCTCATGGGGATGCTCAAGTTTTCTTGAGTATCTAAATGCTTGCTAGCCTCTCATGGGGACCTCGTTACAACAACCTTTGAGGAGCAGAAGGCAAAGGGGTTTGCACAAAATCCATTAGGGAAACAAAGGTTTTCAATACAAACAAACCGTAAGGGGTGGGTGGGGTTTTAGTTTTTCAGAAAAATTGGGAGGCCCCCTCCTCTGGGAAAACATTGCACGGATTACGTCAGCCTATGGCCCATCATGAAAAAAAAAAAAAAAAAGTTTAAAAAAAAATGGTGCTGGAGTCTGCTATTTAAAGCCCGGGTGTAAAAGGACGAGTGAAATTTAGCATAATGGCATTAAAAGTAAATGGGATGACTGGTGAGAGAAAAAGGGGGGGAGCTTAAGAAATTTTGAAAAAAATAATTTGGATGTACTGTGAATTGGGGAAACCCATAAAAATGGGTGGGTTTATGGAGTGAAATGGAAATGATGACCAAGTTATAGGGGTGTGGAAGGAGGAGTGTTATGGATGGGGAAAGAAAAAGAAAATTATCAGGAAGAGGGGGAAAAGGGGGATGTGCAATTGTGCTATCACCAAAAGTAATTTTAGGGTGTACAAAGCATTGATGGATAAAATGAAGTGTTTTTGGGTAAATTGAATGACCGTATAAATGGTTTTAGAGGGAAGAAAGGGGTTTTTTAATAGG